>NC_083414.1:7818791-8091291 GCF_020745735.1 Hemiscyllium ocellatum
TTGCTAATTTTCTTGAAAGAAAAAGGTTTTTTAAGTTTCTTGGCATTTATATTTCTACTCTTCACACCTACCATTAACACCTGTTTTGCAATCATATCACTCCTTTACTGTCATTAACACCCCCTTTCGGTTTTGCTCTGGGCATCTCACCATCTGTTACACTCGCTCATCCTCCCCCACCATCAGCCCTATTCATTTCCAAACTCGAAATGTTAACTCTGTTTCTCTCTCCACGGAAGCAGCCAGACCTGCTGAGTTTCTCCAACAGTCATTTCTTGTTATATCTCAGCCAATGACCACACACAGTTTAAAGGCAAAATATAAGCAGGGCGCATTGGATAGACTCAAAAGATCATCGGGTTCTGCCGAATGAGAAACAGAATTCATGTTTCGCATTGACAACTCTTCATCAGAACTGAGGGTAGATTAATAACCTCTGAGGTTTTGAACGTGTGAAAATGGAGCGAGTAAGTAGACTAAAGGAAAATATCAAGTGACAGGTTGGAGAGATTAAATGCTGAGAGGCGTCATGGTATGAAAGCCAAAGGAAGTGGAAATGGTCAGGTCAAGGAGCGAAAGATGTCACAATGTGGTGTGAATGTCTGGATTGTGAATGCATTATTACATACGGTTCTGGTCACCACACTATCAGAAGGCTGGCGATGCTTTCGGGAGGGTACAGGAAAGGGTTACCAGGTTATATTTTAAAATTTATTCACAGGATGAGGGCATCACTGGCTACACCAGTGTTTATTGCCCATCCCTAATTCCCCAGAGGGCAGTTAAGAGTCAATCACATTGCTGTGGGTCTGGAGTCACGTGTAGGGCAGATCAGGTAGGGATGGACAGGCAGGAGGCTGGAAAAACACAGCAAGCCGGGCAGTACCAGGAGGTGGAGAGGTCGACATTTTGGGTGTTAACCTTCTTCAGTCCTGCATGCTGTGTTCTTCCAGCCTCCTACCTGTCTACCTTGGATTCCAGCATTTGCAGCTTTTTGTGTCTCAGATCAGGTAAGGATGACAGTTTCCTTCCCCGAAGGACATTAGTGAGCCAGATGGGTTTTTTCCCCTGACAATCAACAATGGATTCAAGGTCATAATTAAACTCTCAATTCAATATATTTATTCAATTCGAGTTCCACCGTCCACCCTGGCAGGATTTGAACCCAGGCCCCCAGAACGGCACCCGGGTCTCTGGATTGCTAGGAGAAAGTGAGGACTGCAGGTGCTGGAGATCAGAGTTGATGTATGGTGCTGGAAAGGCACAGCAGGTTAGGCAGCATCCGAGGAGCAGCAGAATCAACGTTTCAGACATAAGCCCTTCATGAAGGGCTTATGCCTGAAACATCGATTCTCATGCTCCTTGGATGCTGCCTGACTTGCTGTGCTTTTCCAGCACCACTCTCTGGATTAATAGTCCAGTGTAATGCCACTAGGCCATTGGTGCCTGGTATGGGTTTAGCTATGAAGAAAGGTTGGATAAACTCGCGCTTTGTTTTCGCTGGAACGCAGGAGGTTCAGGGGCAACCTGACGGAAGTTTGGAAGATTGTGAATTGCATGGACAGGGTGGAAAGCATGAACCTTTTTCCCAGGGTGGAGGGGTCAATTACTAAGGGACACAGGTTCAAGGTGCGAGGAGGGGAAGTTTAACAGAGATGTGTGAGGCATGTTTTTCACACAAACAGTGGAGAGTCCCTGGAAGGTGCTGCCAGAGGAGCTGGTGGAAACAGACACAACAACAGCGTTCAAGAAACACCTGGATGGATACATGAATAGGAAGGGAATAGAAGGATATGGATTCTGTAGGTGAAGATAGTTTTACGTGGAAGGGCAACATGTGTCAGCACAGGCTTGGAGGGCCGAAGGGCCTGTACCCCTCCCATTTGGTTCTTTGATCTTTGCAAACGGAACCAGAAATAATCAAGACAAAAAAAAAGAAAGCAGAAAGTGAAATGAGGGCAGAAGTTGCGAACTAAAATTGTTGAACTAAGTCCAGGGGGTAATGCAGGGGTGAGGCAAAAAGATGGGGTGCTGTTGCTTGGGTTTGCACTGAGCAGCAGCAGAACAATGACGCTGGTCATGGTCGGAGAGGCCAGAGTGCAACAGAAGTGAAGGGTTGAAATGCCTAGTGACAGGAGCGCAGGAATGAGCCTTCAAATTACTGTGTGTTACATTCGGCACATTAATTATTTCGTGCCATCTCGCCTATTCTGTAAGAAGATCAAAAACGTCTTGTTCCCACTCCTTCCAAAGTACGTTCTGTGAGTGTTCTCTCCAGATAAAAGCAAGATACTACTGCTGGAGGGCTGGAAAAGGAAGGGAAAATGATGCAAAAACACAGCAAGCGTCTGAAATAAAAAGGGAAAGAACTGCGGATGCTGTAAATCAGAAACAAGAACCGAAGTTGCTGGAGAAGCTCAGCGGGTCTGGCAGCATCTGTGGAGAGAAATCAGAATTAACATTTCGACTTTCGGGTCTGGTGACCCTTCTTCAGAGCAAGTTCTGACTACGTAGAACATAGAACATTACAGCGCAGTACAGGCCCTTCGGCCCTCGATGTTGTGCCGCCCTGTCATACTAATCTGAAGCCCATCCCACCTACACCATCCCATGTACGTCCATATGCCTGTCCAATAACGACTTAAATGTAAAGTTGACAAATCCACTACCGTTGCAGGCAAAGCATTCCATACCCTTACTACTCTCTGAGTAAAGAAACTACTTCTGACATCTGTCCTCTATCTATCACCCCTCAATTTAAAGCTATGCCCCCTCATACTCACCGTCACCATACTTGGAAAAAGGCTCTTCCTGTCCACCCTATCTAACCCTCTGATTATCTTATATGTCTCTATTAAGTCACCTCTCAACCTTCTTCTAACGGGAACAGCCTCAAGTCCCTCAGCCTTTCCTCGTAAGACATTCATTCCATACCAGGCAACATCCTAGTACACCTCCTCTGCACCCTTTCCAAAGCTTCCACTTCCTTCTTATAATGCGGTGAGCAGAACTGTACACAATACCCCAAGTGTGGCCATACCAGAGCTTTGTACAGCTGCAGCATAACCTCATGGTTCCGGAACTCGATCCCTCTATTAATAAAGACATTGTATGTCTTCTGAACAACCCTGTCAGTCTGGGTGGCAACTTTCATCTGGAGTCCTCATGATAGGTTGCCATTTTGTTTTAATGTTGTTCTATTTTTAAGAGTAATTAAGAGTAAAATTACTCTGGTGTTCTGGCCTTCCATCGCTGTTGAATCCCACCTACCTACCCAACTGCCCTTTGCTTTCTGGCCTTGCCTCCTTTGAACTTTGTTCTGAACTTGCCTCCCAGCCTGCATTGTTTCAACCCGGCTTGGCACCTCCTTCCTCTGCTTTTATAGTCTCAGAATGAAGGGGTGCCAATTTAAGATTGAGATATGGAGAAACGTCTTTGGAACTCCTTGCCAGAGTGAGTGGGGGAGGAATCCTTGTGTGTATAGAGAGATTTTTGATCAGTCGGGGAATCAAAGGTTACGGGGAAAGGGCAGGAAAGAGGGGAATGTTGAATTAGCCATGATCCTGTTGATTGGCTGAACAGGATTGAGGGGCTGAATGGCCTACTCCTGTTCCTGTTTCTTATGGTCTTTGGGTCTTGCCTTGCCAGTGCCTCCTGTTTTCTCACCCTTTGTCCAGTCTGCCATCTAGTGGCAGAGATGAATTGTTGCAGGAACCCTTGAGGAGAGCTCCCTGCCCGAAATTACGTCTGGCACAAGTGGGGCTGGTGCAGTGGTATACAGTCAAGAGGGAGTTAACCTGGGCGTTGACTTCGGTACCCATGAAATCTTCATGGTGTAAGATTCAATATAGGCAAGGAAACCTCCTCATTACCACTTACTGTGGGTGGCACGGTGGCACAGTGGTTAGCACTGCTGCCTCACAGCGCCAGAGACCCGGGTTCAATTCCCACCTGTGTGGAGTTTGCATGTTCTCCCCGTGTCTGCGTGGGTTTCCTCCGGGTGCTCTCGTTTCCTCCCACAGCCCAAAGATGTGCAGGCAGGGTGAATTCGCCATGCTAAATTGCCTGTAGTGTTAGGTATGGGGTAAATGTAGGGGTGGGTTGCGCTTCAGCGGGTCGGTGTGGACTTGTTGGGCCGAAGGGCCTGTTTCCACACTGTAAGTAATCTAATTCCTTCAATTACCCTACCTCCTCAGCTGAAGAATGAGTAGTGTTGAACAGTTGTTTGGAGAAAGCACTGACAGTGGTAAGGGTATGGAATATACTCTGGGTTGGGAGATTTCAATGCCCATCACCAAGGGTGGCTCAGTAGCAGCATTAATGATTGAGCTGGTTGAGTCCTAAAGGACATAGCTGCTAGACTGGGTCTACAGCAGGTGGTGAAGGAACCAACAAGAGAGAGAAAAATACTTGACCTCATCCTTACCAATCTGCTGGCTGCAGGTGCATTTATCCACGGCAGTATCAATAAGAGCAAGACAGTATGATGAGGCAAAGTCCCACCTTCACATTGAGAATACCCTCCATTGTGGTGTGTGGCACTATCACCGGGCTAAATGGGACTGACTTCGAACAGATCTAGCAGCTCAAGACTGGGCATCCATGAGTCACTGTGGGCCATCCACAGCAGCAAAACTGTACTCCAGCACAATCTGGAACCTCCTGGCCCGGCATATCCCCCACTCAACCATTGCCATCAAGCCAGGGCATCAACCCTGGTTCAATGGAGAGGGCAGGAGGGCATGCCAGGAGCAGCATCAGGCATACCTGAAGGTGAGGTGTCAATGTCGAAACGTAGGGCATAGGAACGTATGGACAGGAGGAGGCCATTCAGCCCTCAAGCCTGTTCTGCCATTCAGTGAAGTCATGTCTGATCTGTGGCCTAACTCAATATGATCCATATACCTTAATACCTTTGCTTAATAAAAAAAAGATCTCAGATTTAAATTTAACAAATGCTCCAGTATCCATTGACATTTGTGGAAGTGAGTTTAAAACCATTCACAACTCATCATACACTGGAGCAGTCAATGTTCAAATGTAACAACATCAAGACAATATCCAGGCTAACATTTAGTCAGAGTCAGACAGCATGGAAACAAACCCTTCGGTCCAACCAGTCTATGCTGAACATCTTTCCAAACTAAACTAGTCCCAACTGCCTGCACTTGGTCCATATCCCTCCAAATCTTTCCCATGTACTTACCCAAATGTCTTTTAACTGTTGTAACTGTACCTGCATCCACCACTTCCTCCGGCAGTTCATTCCACACACAAACCACTCCCTGTGTAAAAAAGGTTGTCCCTTGTGTCCTTGTTAAATTTTTCTCATCTCACTTTAAAACTATGCCCCCTAGTTTTGAAGTCTGTCACCCTGGGGAAAGGCCTTTGCTACACACCTTATCTATGCCCCTCGTGATTTCAAAAATCTCTATAAGGTCACCCTTCAGCCTCCTACGCTCCAGTGAAAAATGCCCTAGCCTATCAAGCCTGTTTTTATAACTCAAACCCTCCATTCCTGTCAGTATCCAGGCAAATCTTTTCTGAACCCTCTCCAGTTGAAGAACTGCCCACAGTGTTCCAGAAGAGGCCTCACCAATGTCCTGTACAACCTCAACATGATGTCCTGACTCCTATAGTCAAGGTCTGAGCAATAAAGGCATGTGTGCTTAAACCCCTTCGTAACCATCTTGTCTACATGTGATGCAAATTTCCATGAACTATATACCTGAACCCCTGGGCGTCTCTGCTGTACAACACTATCCAGGGCCCTACCATTAATTGGATAAGTCCTGCCCTTGTCTGTTTTACCAAAATGTAATACTTTGCTTTTGTCCAAGTTAAACTCCATCTGCCACTCCTCAATTGCCAGACAATGACTATTTCCAATAAGAGAAAGTCTGACCACTTCCTCTTGACTTTCAGTAGTGTTATTATCACTGAATCCTCCACTATCAACATTCTGGGGGTTACCATTGCCAAGAAATTCAACTAGACACACCATATAAATATGGTGGCTACTAAAACAGGTCAGAGGCAAGGAATCCTGCAGTGAGTAGCTCACCTCCTGACTCCCCAAAGCCTGTCCACCATCTACAAGGCACAAGTCAGGAGTGTGATGGAATACTCCCTACTTGCCTGGATGGGGGCAGTTCCAACAACACTCAAGAAGCTCGACACCATCCAGACAAAGCAGCCACTTGATTGACACCACATCAGCAAATATTCACTCCCCCCCCCCATTAACAATGTTCAGTACCTGTAGTGTGTACCATCTTATTAATACACCAGTCTTATTAAAGAGCATCTTCCAAGCCTAAGACCACTACCATCTAGAAGGACAAGGGCAGCACATACACCCTCCACTCACCGTCCTGACTTGGAGATTTATTGCCGTTCCTTCAGTGTCATTGGCTAACATCCTGTACCTACCTCCCAGATAGCATTGTGGGTCTACCTATGTGCCAGGGACTGTCGGGGTTCAAGATGGCAGCTCACCACCTGAAATAGCTGCATAGAGACCGTTATCCTGTCACCTTTATATATACATGGAGAGTCCTTGACACTGATCCAACTCCCTCAGAGTCAACAGAACCTCTGACACTGTTTATATCTGTCAGCCAGGGCTCCCTGATTGGACCAGTTTAACAGCCGCAGTCAGGGAGCTCATATTCTAGGAAGTCCATCTGGTTGACCTGGTTACAATCAATTCACCACATCCTTACAGGGTAACCAGGGACAGACAATAAATACTGACTCAGACTCATCCCCTGAATGAAGTTTAAAAGGGCTAGGTCTATCTGAAACACAAAGTTTAAGTATTATTTTTAAAAATACTGTAAAGAGTTAGTGCTGCACTGTTTCTTTTATACTTGGTGATGCATATTTCATTTGAAGCAACTTCAGTGAGGAAATCACAGCAAGATATAATATAATACAATATAAATGATACAATATTTCAATCTAAACATTATTTTTTTGAGGCAAAATTTGACCAAGGGAACCTAATTCTGACTTTAACTTTGACTCCTATGGGAACCTATGATTCACTTAGAGTCATTTCACTCAAAGTTGCAATTTGCAGGAACACAAGCACAATGTCAAGTGAGGATTTACTGTACTGCGTGCAACCTGCTTATTTAAGAAAGGATTTAATTGCATTCGAGGTATTGCAGCAAATTTTCACTTGGCCGATTCCTGGGATGAGCAGATGATCTTCTGAGGAAAGATTGGACAGACTTATGCCTTTATCCATTGGATTTCAGAAGAATAAACGGTGATCTTATTGAAAGATAAATGATCCTGAGGGGATTTAGCAAAGTGTATTCTGAAAGAATGACTCTCCTAACGGCAGAGACGAGGGGACAGAGTTAATAAATAAGGGATCTTTGTTTCAGATGGAAGTGAAAGGAAGTTTCTTCTCTCTGTTGTTATTGTATAGTTTCTCTTCCCCAGCAGCAGTGGATGTGGATAGTCATTGAATATTTTAAGTAGTTTAATTTCTAAAGAGTCAGAGGATAATAGGGGCAGAGAGTTGAGGTCATAATCAGATCAGCCATGACCTTATTGACTGATAGAACTGGTCCAAAGGGCCAAATGGCCTGCTTCTAATCCATAAATTTATTGTAGACACCTGGTTGATATAATCACGCAATTCAAACAGATCACATTAGGCTAGAGAACAGCACTGAAAGAGGCCATTCGGCCCGTGATGCCTCTACTGAATTGTAGTGGCGTCATGAACAGAGGCTGCTACCTGAACTCTGCAGCGGAGCATTGTGCTTTCTCGAAGGTGTTGCAGCTTGTCCTCAGGCCAGTAACATGTGTTAAAGGCTTCCTCCTCTGTCAGTCAGCCTGTCTGCTTTCTACAGTGAGAGGAAATGTCTCCTTTTTAATTTGAAAAGACCAGTTTGTGCTCACGAGAAAGACAAACATTGCATTGATAAAGTTATGTCTACAGTAAATGCCAAAGTGCATTACTGTCAACAGATTCATCTTAGAAATGTAGATACATTTAAACCAGATACATGTGAGGTGCTGCATTTTGGAAAGACAAATCCGTGCAGGACTTACACACCTTAATGGCAAGGTCCTAGGGAATGTTGCTGAACGAGGAGACCTTGAAGGTTCATAGCTCCTTGAAAGTGGAGTTGCAGGTAGATAGGATAGTGAAGAAGGCGTTTGGTATACTTTCCTTTATTGGTCAATGATTTGAATTTAAGAGTTGGGAGTCAAAGAGTGTGGTGCTGGAAAAGCACAGCCAGTCAGGCAGCATCTGAGAAGCAGGACAGTGATTCCTGATAAAGGGCTTATACTTGAAACATCAATTCTCCTGCTCCTCGGATGCTGCCTGATGGGCTGTGCTCTTCCACAACCACACTCTTTGACCCTGATCTCCAGCATCTGCAGTCCTCACTTTCTCCTATAAGAGTTGGGAGGTCAGGTTGGGACTGTAGAGGACATTGGTTAGGCCAGGTTTGAATACTGCACTCAATCCTGGTCTCCCTGCTGTAACAAGGATGTTGCGAAACTTGAAAGAATTCAGAAAGGATTTACAAGGTTGATGCCAGGTTTGGAGGATTTGAATTGCAGTATAGGGAGAGGCTGAATAGGCTGGGGCTGTTTTCCCTGGAGTGTCGGAGGCTGAGACGTGACCTTATAGAGGTTTATAAAATCATGAGGGGCGTGGATAAGGTGAATAGGTCCTTTTCTTGGGGTAGGTGAGTCCAAACCAGAGGGCAAAGGTTTGAGGTGAGAGGCGAAAGATTTAATAAGGACCCAAGGGACAATCTTTTCACACTGAGGGTGGTGCGTGTATGGAATGAACTGCCAGGGGAAGTGATGGAGGCTGGTACAATTACAACATTTAAAAGGCATCTGGATGGGTATATGAATAGGAAGGGTTTCGAGGGGTATGGGTCAAGTGCTGGCAAATGGAAATAGATTAATTTCGGATATCTGGTTGGCATGGACAGGTTGGACTGATGGGTCTGTTTCCGTGCTGCACATCTCTATGACTCCATGGCTTTTAATTGCGATCTGGCTGGGTCCCTCAGAAAGACATTGAGATGAAAGACCAATTGACATTCCATGCCTTTCTCCACGGTGTGTATTGGGATCTCTCCTATCCATTAGCAGCAAGACTGGACCTCAATCTGACACTTCACTTGGACTGTGCCGGGTCTCGTCCGAATTGATACGCATTAGGAGTGTAACAGGCATGTCCCCTTTAAACATTTGCTGATTTTAACCTGACTCTCCCGAGCAGTGATTTTGTCTGGTAACAGATCGTCAGCCAGTTCCTGAGTGACTCAGCAATCGTCTGCAGTGTTGGAGCGGATTCCGTCATCCATTTGTTGGAAAGTTCTGCTCTTCCGCTGCTTCATAGGAAACTCGGGAACATGGGATTGTGGCAGAGGGATGTGAGGTGCCAAATGACATGATATATTTCACAGACCCTGAGGACTGGTGCTGCAAGAGCAAAACTATTTCCTGTATTCACCAACTCATCAACTCGCATTTGAGCTGAGCCATGGGAGTTGTTTGTTTGAAATTATTTGATTCTTTTTTTCACGAAAAGTTCCTTCCCCTTATTTCCCATACATCACAGAGAAACATTGGAAAAATAGCAGCAGGATTTGGCCATTTGGCCCATCAAAATTGCTCTGACCATAGAAAATCATCATCTCAATTCTGTACTCCCACTTCCTCCCTGTACCCCTCAGTATCTTAACTGTCTAGAAATCTATATTTCTAACTGAAATAATTCAATGGGTTTACCTTCACAGTCTTCCGTAGTAGAACTTTCTGCAGGTTCATCACCCTCTAAGACGTCCAACACCTCCTTCTCTCTAATATGGACACTTTTCAAGATAACACTATTGATTTCTCCAGGTTTCCCAGCTTCCATCTCCTTCTCCTCAGTAAATACTGACTTGAAAGGGTTCAGAAAAGATTTACAATAGTGTTGCCAGGGTTGGAGGGTTTGAGCTACACGAAGAGGCTGAACAGACTGGGGCTGTTTTCCCTGGAGTGTCAGAGGCTTACGGGTGATCTTATCGAGGTTTATAAAATCATGAGGGGCATGGATAGGGTAAATGGACAAGGTCTTCTTCCAACTGTAGGGAAGTCCAAAGCTAGAGGTGATAGGTTTAAGGTGAGAGGAGAAAGATTTAAAAGGAACCTAAGAGTTAGCTTTTTCATACAGAGGTTGGTGCGTGTGTGGAATGAGCTGCCAGAGGAAGTGGTGGAGGCTGGTACAATTACAACATTTAAAAGGCATCTGGATGGGTATATGAATAGGAAGGGTTTAGAGGAACATGGGCCAAGTGTTGGCAAATGGGACTAGATGAACTTAGGATATCTGGTCGGCATGGCCGAGTTGGACCAAAGGGTCTGTTTTCGTGCTGTACATCTCTGAGTCTGTGACTGTATAGTGTTACTGAGAGAGTGCTGCGCTGTCTGAGATACTGTTGAGAAGTGGGGATGTTCGACCTGTCCAGATGCTCATCGAAAACCCCTGGTGTAACTTGGACAAGAGCAGACCGTCACTTCTGTGCGAGCCAACTGTGTCGTATAAGGGTCAGCTCGGCACTCAGGCTGTTTCGAGGAGTTTGCTGTGTGTCAGTTGGTTTCCGCACTGATTGGACAGTGGAGCGCGGCTGCAAAACTCTTGAAAAATGTCCTGAGGACAAAAGAAAGTGCAAGTTTGTTGCTCCTTCAAAGCAAAATACAGGTCGTTCTGCTATAAAACACGTTTCATTAACAAAAATTTGCTGTAACACAATTGACGAATTGAGGACAATGTGTCTAAAGCACAACATTTTGAAGCATGTGTTGGTTATAACATGATTCCGGGCCCTGTAGTTTAAATGGTGCTGCTATTAGGGGATTTTCTTATAACCCGGGGTCACATGAGAACAGAACTAATGCGTTATAGCAGAACTGACTATCCTGTGGATGAATCATAACCATCCCTATGATGTGGCACGTGAATCTACACTGACCCTCCAAAGTGAATCCCACCTCCCTGCCCTCTCCCTGCATTTCCCAATCTAATCCATCTTTGGACTGTGAGAGGACACTAGAGCATACAGAAGATGCATACACATGCACGTGCTCGCAGACACACACACACACACACACACACACACACACACACACACACACACACACACACACACACACACACACACACCCCTGTAATTGAAGTCAGGTCCCTGGTGCTGTGAGGCAGCAGTGCTAACCACTGAGCCATCACTGTTAGCTGCTGGAAATCTGAAATGAACAGGGAGAATTCTGGACAAACTCAGCAGGAGAGAGACAAAGAGAAACAGAATTAATGTTTTGAGTCTGGTATGACTCTTCTTCAGAGTCCTGAAGAAGATTCTTGCGGGACTCACAATGTTCACTCCGTTTCTTTTCTCACAAATGGTGCCAGACCCACAGAGTCTCTCCAGCCTTCTCTGTGTCAGCTGATTCTTCTGGGTGTTTACCCCAACCAAACAAGAGGGAAAAAGAGATGGATTGAAGGGAGTGAAGTCTTGGTGAAGGTAATACTTCATAGAAGGTGTTTCAAAAGTGAGAGAGGATAGAAAGTTGGAAAGGGGAGAAATGCCAGAGTGTTGTGAAAGGGAATTAAAGTCATCGTTGTCTTATCAGATCTTAGGGTTGCTTCATCATTGGAGAGAGAGATGACTGGTGGTGATTTAACCTGAAGGTCACCATGCCTGGGTGAGGGAGAGGTGATGAAAGAGATTCCTTTATGGGAACCTCAGCTGATATGGGAATTGAACTCATGCTCTTGGTGTCACAAACCAGGAGTAGGCCATTCATCCCCTCGAGCCTGCTTTGCTGTTCAGCAGGAGCATGGCTGAACCGACATTCCTGAGGTCCATTTCCCCGCATTTTCCTTGTAACCTTTGAATCCCTTTGACGGTGCGAGGTGTAAGCCTCTCTCTCTCTTCTTTTCCCTCTTGCCTTGCAGATTAAGGTGGGCGGTCTGGAATTCTCGCCGGGCATGCTGCACATCTACTCAGACAGGCTCCTCACCATGCCAGCTGCCTTGGGCATTGGTGGAGGGGGTGCCCTCTTGCTGCTCATTATCGTCATTGTCCTCATCGCCTACAAGAGGAAGTCGCGAGATGCAGACCGCACTCTGAAGAGACTCCAGCTTCAGATGGACAACCTGGAATCCCGTGTGGCTCTGGAATGCAAGGAAGGTAGGAGCAGAAGCGACTGCATGACCTCTCTGAACGTTTCCTGTCTCTCTCTTCTGAGGGAGCAGTTTTGTTTTAAGATGTGGCATTCTGCTCAGAAACATGGGCAGCACGATCTTCACACTTCACACATAGGCAGACAGTGTTTTTGGGGTGTCTGTTCACATTCTCTGGAATAAGAAGCTAGCGTAATGGTAACCATGTTACCACTGTCAATCTGGTTCACTAATGTCCTTTAGGGAAGGGAACTGCCATCCTTACCTGGTCTGGGCCTACACGTGACTCCAGACCCACAGTGATGTGGTTGACTCTTAAATTGCCCGATCAAATTGCCAATTAACACAATTAGTTCACAGGCAATGAAGGATGGAGTTATAGAATCCTGATCGCGCGGGAGCAGGCCATTCGGCCCATCAAGTCCACACTGACCCTCTGAAGAGTATCTCAGCCAATCCCACCCCATTCCTGTAACCATCATTCCCCATACCCAATCCACCTGACCTGCACATCTTTGGACTGTGTGAGGAAACTGGAACATCCGGAGGAAACCCACACAGACACGGGGCGAATGTGTAAACTCCACACAGAAAGTCACCCGAGGGTGGAATCGAACCTGGGTCCCTGGTGCTGTGAGGCAGCAGTGCTAACTGCTGAACCATGCCACCCCAGGTCCATATGATAAGTCATTTCTCATATTTTTCCCTAACCACACCGCATCTTTTGTACAAAAGCATAAATTGCCCTACACAGTGTTTCACAGAAACACTCTGAAGCTAAATGCAACACTTCACAACAACCTTTTGAAGTTAATCGACTAAGAGTTAAAACAGCCTTTCTCATACATAAACTATGTCCCCTAATTCCAGTCTCTCCTAAAACAGGAACCATTCTCTGAGTGTCTCTCAGGATCTTAACATAAATCACCTCTGGATTGGGTGTTAGTTGGGATATGGGCAGCAGAGTTCTAAATGAGTTGAAATTCAAGTGAAATTTATTTATTATTTGGATGTGGGCCTAACAAAATCCAGTTGGATGTGTTCCTGGAGATTTCATCCCAAGCCTTTCTGTCTAGAGCTGCCTTTATCAGACCACAACATATAGAAGCAGCATGAGGCCATTCAGTCCATCGAGTCTACTCTGCTGTTCGATCATGGCTGATCTGATCATCCCACCCTTCTCCCTCCTCCATGTTTTTGTTACCAACAGACAGAACTGTTAAAGACACCTGAGAATACAGCACTTTTTTTTTAAAAATGCCTGCGTGTTTTATCTCCCAAGTCTTTTAGCTGCTGACTGTGCCCAGGAGACCCGAGCACAGTTCTGAATGGCTGTCAGTTATAAGCCCCATGGAACAAAGCTGTCATTCCTTAACAAAGAAGGACCTTCATAATCCTTTTTAAACATAAGGTGTGAATGTCTCTGGCAGCGTCTGTAGTGTTTTCATTCAACATGACGACTCAGTGGTTAGCACTACTGCCTCACGGCTCAGTTCCACTTTTGGGTGACCGTCTGTGTGGGCATTCTCCCTGTATCTGTGTGGGTTCCCTCTGGGGTGCTCTGGTTTCCTCCCATAGTCCAAAGGTGTGCAGGTTAGGGTGGATTGGCCATGGGAAATTGCACCGTAGTGTCCAGGATTGTGCAGGCTAAATGGGTTAGCTATGGGAAATGCAGGGATAGGTTTGGGTGGTTAGTATGGGCTGAATGGCCTGTTTCCACGCTGTCAGGATTCTATGATCCAAATGCAGAGAATCATTATGAGCTGGAACGCAAGGGTGAGGGAAGTGAATAGGATGGGCGCTTGAGGGAAAGAAATGTGTAGGGCTATAGAGCAGAGGGATGGGTTTGATTGGATTTATTTGCAGAAAGCTAGCATGGACCTGGAGGTCTGAATGGCCTCCTTCTGGTGTAATCACTCTCCTGTTTCTTTCCTCCCCTCTTCATGGCAGTGTCACTGAGGTGTGAGGGGAGACACAGTGACCTGCTCCAGCTAACAGGCAATTAGGATTTGTCCCTCAGTTTGAACTGTGAGCAATTGACAAGGCTCCTTGTTATTTAACAAGGACTGCTTGGCACAGGACTCACTAGAGAGCTTCATTAGTTGCCTGTGCTGAGATGTTGTATCCATATATTTTGTCATTCCCCTTTTCGAAAGTATTAACAAGCTGCCAACAAAGAGGAACATAAGCTGTGCAATGCATCCTGCGAATGGTGTTTAGGGAGGGACAGGGTTTTTTCTTTATTCAGTGTTAGCTGTCAAGGCTAGCACCTATTGTACATCATTACTTGCTGCAAGTGTGTTTTCATCCAGAGCTTCGTGCAGTGGGATCAGCTGGCTCAGTTGGCTGGATGGCTAATGCAGAGTGACACTAACAGCGTGACTTTAATGGCTGCCGTTACCCTGAATGACTCTCCTTCTCAACCTCTCCCCTCTCACGAAGCGTGCTGTGCCTCAGAATGAAACAGTCTCTCTATTAAGAGGTTGCAGGAGTACCAAGAATTTACCTTTGCAAGGAGTGTCAGATACGGCAGAAGGTTCAATAATGAGAGGGTGCAGATCGAAGACATTTGGCTGGAATGGAACAGACGAGGATTTGTTGTCCTCCATAGGAGCAGGAATAGGCCATTCAGCCCCCTTTCGTCTGCTCTGCCATTCTCGGATCAAGGCTGATCATCAAGCTCCATGCCGTATTCCTGCCCTATCCTCAATCCCACAAAGTCATTAGGGGTTAGAAATCTATCAGTGAGTGACAAACTGCAGTATGCAGCCATAAAAACTGCTGAAAACAGATTTAAGAGTAACTTTGAAAAGGAGAGGTATGGAGGGGAAAGATTTGGTGGGGGAGGAGGTGTAAACAACAGAGAGAAAGCTGTGTACTGACAGGGTAGTTGCTTGAAAACCTCCCTCAGTGCTGTATCATCCCCTAATTTTCTTGGCATTCCAAACTGCATATCCTTCAAAGGAACATTCCTGTGGGATCTTGCTGTGCCCAAATTGGTTTCAATAGCAACAACACTTGAGAAGTATATGTCAGGAGTAGTGAAGATTGGGGATTGCGAATGGATATGCAACTTCTTAAAAATTTCTTTTAACGATGAGAACCTCAATGGGCCGAATGGCCTCTTACTGTGCTGTTTGAGGATTAACAAATTCACTCACTGTACATGGGCGTCCCTGGCTAAGCCTTTATTGTCCAAAAGACAATTGTAATGAACTCATGAGCCAATTTGCACACAGCAAGCTCCCACTGACAAAGCAATGATGACCAGATTTTGTGGTCTTGGTCGAAGGATCCATGTCCACCAGGATAATTGGAAAGACCAAAGAACTGCGGCTGCTGGAGATCTGAAACAAGGAAAAACAGAAAGTGCTGGAAAAACTCAGCAGGTCTGGCATTGTCTGTGGTGAGGAAACAAGAGCCAATGTCTTGAGACCAGGTGACCCCTCTTCAGAACATTCACGCTGTTTCTCTCTCCACCAGACCTGCTGAGTTTCTCCAGTGATTTCTGATTTTGGAGAAGACCCCTGTAGTGTTGTTAGTGATGACGTTAGAGGGCTACAGAGATAGAGCTGGAGACTGGTACTACCTGGGTACCTCTTTTGGGAGCCAGCACTGACAGTGATGGGTCAAATGGCCTCCTTCTGTGCTTTAATATTTGATGATTCTTCTTCAGAATATTGGCATAGGATCTCTTGTATGGGGTTGATGGGGGCGTCTGTTTAACATGTCATGCAGAAAACATCACCCCTTCGACAGAGCAGCACTCCGTCTGTCGTACACATGACTGTCACGGGAGATTTATTTTTTTTGTACAAAGTCCTTGAGCGGGACTCGAACCCAGAACCTCATGATGTAAAGGCCAGAAGGCTATCAACTGAGCCACAACCAGAATAAAGACGAGTGCGCGGAAAAGCAAAACGGATGAGAGAGAGGCGGCACAGTGGTCAGCACTGCTGCCTCTAGCACTAGGGACCCGGGTCCAATTCCACCCCTGGGCTGTGTGGGGTTTGCACATTCTCCCTGTGTCTGCATAGGTTTCCTCTGGGTGTGCTGGTTTTCCCCCACAGTCCAGTGAAGTGCAAGTGGAGGTTAGAGGGATTGTCCATAATGTCCAGGGATGTGTAGGTTTGGCGTGTTAGCCATTGGGAAATTCAGGGACAGGGTAAGGGGATGGGCTTGGTGGGACCCTCTTCAGAGACTTATTGTGGACTTGTTGAGCCAAATGACCTGTTTCCATTCTGTACGGATCCTATTCTATTCTGTACAGAAGCAGATTACAAGTGCTTCAGTGCCAAGACATATTGTGGAGAAAATATTGGCAGAGTATTGGAACCATGGGATTTCGATGTAGGGCCCAGGGCACAAAACTGCTAATAAAATCATATTGAAGATTGGGTTGGTGGTTAAAAAGATGAAGAGGTTCCCTTGAGTATTTACAAGAGTATTCCTGATGAAGGGCTTTTGCCCGAAACGTCGATTTTCCTGCTCCTTGGATGCTGCCTGACCTGCTGTGCTTTTCCAGCACCACTCTGATCTAAACTCTGGTTTCCAGCATCTGCAGTAATCACGTTTGCCTATTTCCAAGAGTGAGCCTTATCTCAGCTCACTAACAAACGGGTCACTTCTCCCTGAGAATGCGTTGTTTCATTCGCCGTTAGCTTTCCCCCTGATAAATTCCATCTTCCCTTCAACATCCCCACTCCCCCTTCAAACCCACTTTTTGCGATGGACTCTCCCCTGGATGATGGACTGGGTTGTGACCCTCTTGGTTTCTAATTGGTAGCAGCAATTGAAACTAACAGTCAGTGTCACAAGTGCCGAGAATTCTATCTTTCTTTCTGAAAGTGTGCAATCTATATTCATAACCGTGCAGTGGGAAGCCATTTCCCTGATGCTTTGACCTGTATTCAGTGTCATGTCTGTGCCTCAGAGTTTGTAAGAAACTTTCACAATATGGGCACCAGCTTCAGTGTGCTTTTCCATAGCTACCAGACATTTAGCAACTTACTGACGATGGCTGGGATGAATGAAGCATTGCTTATAATATAACCAAGTGGTTAGCACTGCTTCATAGCACCAGGGATCCACGTTCGATTCCTCAGGCAACAAGAGACAGTTTGCACATTCTCCCCCGTGTCTGCATGGCTTTCCTCCGGGTGCTCCGGTTTCCTCCCACAGTCCGAAGATGTGCAGGTCAGGGTGAACTGGCCATGGGGAAATTGCCCGTAATGTTCAGAGATGTGTGGGTTAGGTGCATTAGTCAGGTGTAAATGTAGAGTTATAGGGTAAGGGAATGGGTCTGGGTGGGGTACTCTTTGGAGGGTCAGTGTGGATTTGTTGGGCCAAAGGGGCTGTTTCCACACTGCAGGGATTCTATGAAAATAGCAGACAACAAATGAGGAACTAGGGTCCATGATTTAAATCAATGAACTTGCTCTTTCTATCACACAAAGAGTAATACCTGGAATATAAAATCCCTACAGTGTGGAAATAGGCCATTTGGCCCAACAAATCCACACTGACCCTCCAAAGACTACCCCACCCAGACCCATTCCCTTACCCTATAACTCTACATTTACACCTGACTAATGCACCTAACCCACACATCTCAGTCCACACTGAGCCTCCGAAGCACAATCCACCCAGACCCACGCCCCTACCCTATTCCTATAACCCTGCATTTCCCATGGCTAATCCACCTAGCCTGTACATCCCCGGATATTACAGGATAATTTAGCATGGCCAAACCTGCACATCTTTGTACTGTGGGAGGAAACCCATGCAGAGGATATGCAAATTCCACACAGTCGCCCAAGGCTAGAATCAAACCTTGGTTCCTGGCGCTGTGAGGCAGCAGTGCGAACCCCTGAGCCGCTGCATCATTCCAATAAGAATATGGTAGAGGCAGGTTCAACTGAGGCACTGAAGAGGGCACTGAGTGATTATTATCCGAGGTCGGAGTGAGTGAGAGGCATTGGCCAGGGCATTAACCTCTGTTAGAGCTAACGTGTGGACAAGGATCTTTGGTCAGAGACTGAGTCCGGTGATACTGTATCTGCAGGCAATACGATGTCCTGCATCAGAAATGGTGCAGCCCTCAGAGACAGGTAATGAGGATGGAGCACATCACAAAAGGGGTGTATTTTTCTTGGCTGTGTGTGTGTGAGACCAGAACCACTGACTGTAAGATATAGGGGCAGAAGTAGGCCATTGAGAAGGAAGTCAGTGACATGAGGAAGCAGATAGAAGAACAGTATCAGAAGACGAACAGGTTAATTTTCTTTACGCATTGTGAGCTGTTGTAAGCTCGACTGTGGTACCTACTGGGGCAATGGAGACCAACTCAATAGAAACTTCCAAAAAGGAATTGGGATAAGTCTTGGAAGTAAGGAGAAAAAATTGCAGAGCTGCGGAGAAAGAGAGTGAGGGGCTTTGTTGGTGTCTGTAGCAGTGGGTCTCCTAATCAGATCTTTCTCTCAAAGGGCTAGCATTGGCCGGTGGGGCTGAATGGTGATCTCCAAGGCGGTGTGATGCTGTATGGTTCTGTCTCACAGTGCTCTCTTCTGTTTTTCAGCATTTGCCGAACTGCAGACCGATATTCACGAGCTCACCAGCGACCTGGATGGTGCCGGCATCCCGTTCCTCGACTACCGAACCTACGCCATGAGGGTCCTGTTCCCGGGAATAGAGGATCACCCAGTCCTCAAGGAGATGGAGGTACAGGACCCTGCTAATGTCTGATGCAATTCAGGCACTGCACGCAGTACTCCTTTCTCTCCCAGGATCCCCCATCGGCTCCCTCCCCCAACACTGTGCTAACTCCCCTAAACCCACCTTCCACCCAGAGTGATTCTAACACTCGCTTGGAGTCAAAGGAGTGAGAATGGAAATTGTGGTTTAGAAAAGGTGCAAAATTTGCCATCAAAGCTGGGTTCCTGGTGCTGTGAGGCAGCGGTGCTAACCACTGAGCCATTGTGCTGCCCCAATAGGAATATGGGAGAGGCAGATTCAATTGAGGCACTGAAGAGGGCACTGGGTGATTATCATCCAATGTTGGAGTGAGTGAGGTGATGTGGCTGGGACATTAATGTTTGGTTAGAGATAACGTGTTGACACAGATGGTCCTTGCTTCGTTATAGTGTGCGGTTGTGGCTATGATGTGATGGGAACGGTGTGAATGCATTGGAGAGAGTGAAGGAGCAGTCTACAAGAATGGGTCCAGCAGTGAGGAACTTCAGTGATGAAGATAGATTGAAGAAGTTTGGTTCTCTTTGGACAGAAGAAGACAGAGAGGATATTTGACAGAGGCTTACAGAATCTTGATCTGGATGGATAGAGTTGGTAGAGCAGGAGCTTGATCAGCTGGGGAAGTGGTCTGAGAAATGGCAAATGGAGTTTAATATAGAAAAGTGTGCGTGTGCATTTTGGAAAGTCAAATCGAGGTAGGGGTTTCATTGTAAATGGCAGGGCCTTAAGGAGTGTAGTGGAACAGAGGGACCTTTGGGTTGAGATGCACAGTTCTCTGAAAATGGAGTCTCAGGTAGACAGTAAAAAATGAGGTCTGCAGATGCTGGAGATCAGAGCTGAAAATGTGTTGCTGGTTAAAGCACAGCAGGTCAGGCAGCATCCAAGGAACAGGAAATTCGACGTTTCGGGCCAGAGCCCTTCCTGATGAAGGGCTCTGGCCCGAAATGTCGAATTTCCTGTTCCTTGGATGCTGCCTGACCTGCTGTGCTTTAACCAGCAACACGTTTTCAGCTCTCAGGTAGACAGGGCAGTGAAGAAGGCTTTTGGCACACTGGCCTTCATCAGTCAGAGCATTGAGTATAAAAATTGGGAAGTTATGTTGCAGTTGTACAGGACATTGGTGAGGCAGAACTTGGAGTATTGCGTTCAGTTTTGGTCACCTTGTTATAGGAAGGATGTTATTAAACTGAAAAGAGTGCAGAAGAAATTTACAAGGATGTTGCCAGGACTCAAGAGACTAAGTTAAAGGGGAGGTTGGACAATAGGACTTATTTCTTTACAGCGTAGGAGACTGAGGAGGGACCTTATAGAACTGTATAAGATCATGAGAGGCATGGATGGGGTGAATTCCCCAGGATTGGGGAATTGAGAACTTATAGGGCATCAGTTTGAGATTAGAAGGTATGAATAAAAGGGAACCTGAGGGGCAAATCTTTTTACACAGAAGGTGGTACGCATATGGAATGAGCTGCCAGTGGAAGTGGTTGAGGCGGGTACATTAACAACATTTAAAAGACATTTGGACAAATACACCGATAGGAAAGAATTAAGAGGATATGGGCCAAGTGCAGAGAAACGGGGTTAGTATGGATGGACATTTGGGTCAGCATGGACCAGCTTGGGCTGAAGGGTCTGTCTCTGTGCTGTAGGATTCTATGACTGTAAGAGGAAGGAGAAGAAGTGGGTGTAAAGTGATCTGGGAAAGAAGGAAGGGTGGATTGAGGAAAGGAGGGTTTTCATTCAGCCATTGGCTTGAGTATAAAGGCAGTACCTGGAAATGAGGTGGAGGTCGGTTCAATTGAGGCGTTGACGCAGGGTATTGGACATGTCTCCACATGACTCCAGGCCCATAGCGATGTGGTCGACTCTCACATCCTGTCAATGAATATAAAAACAAGTCCATAGCAGACAGAGGCAGGTACAATTCCAGCATGTAAAAGACATTTGGGCAGGTGCGTGGATTGGCATTATTTCAAGGGATATGGGCCAAAAGCAGGCAAATAGGGCGAGTTCAGTTCAGGAACCCTGGTAGGAATGGACGAGATGGGCTGAAGGGTCTGTTTCTGTGCTCTATGACTCAATAGGGTTGACTCCTAATTGCCCTCTGACATGGCCCTATTTGGTTTTATCATCAGGGTATAGGGTATCTAGGAATGGGCAGTAAGTATTAGCCTTCCAAATGAGGCTTTCTCCCTGGGAAAACCATCTGCATGTTGGCCTGTGTCTTGACCGATTCAGGACGGTGATGATTCTTTGCTGTTCTTTTCCCCAGGTGACAGCGAATGTGGAGAAAGCCCTCACTCTCTTTGGCCAGCTGCTCAACAAGAAGGTCTTCCTGCTGACCTTCATCCGCACCCTGGAGGCTCAGCGAAGCTTCTCGATGCGTGACCGGGGCAACGTGGCCTCGCTGATTATGACCGCCCTCCAGGGTGAGATGGAGTACGCTACCGGGGTCCTCAAGCAGCTCCTCTCGGACCTGATCGAGAAGAACCTGGAGAGCAAAAACCACCCGAAACTGCTGCTGCGGAGGTGGGTCTGAGGGGGACCTGCAGGAGGAATGGGTGCTGCCCCTAACTCTCCCAACAGCAACTGAACGCAGTCTACATGAATAACATCCCCTTATCCTCTGATTGATTTGAGCAAACTATCGGTGCCTGCAGGGGGAGTCTGTGCTGGAGTTTGGCTTTTCTGAGGTTTGGGATTGGCAAGTTTAAACTGTGGGCATTACAGGTCAAGCTGGTCGTGTGGCATCAAAGATGGCAGACTTGAGTAGTGTATGGTTTGGTAGCTAGTCTGCAGCCACAGTGTGCCATGCAGCACCTAGTCCAGGCAAGACCATTGGACCATAAGACCATAAGAAATAGGAACCGGAGTAGGCCATTCGGTC
This sequence comes from Hemiscyllium ocellatum, assembly GCF_020745735.1. Taxonomy (NCBI): domain Eukaryota; kingdom Metazoa; phylum Chordata; class Chondrichthyes; order Orectolobiformes; family Hemiscylliidae; genus Hemiscyllium; species Hemiscyllium ocellatum. Next base: position 7,840,643 of record NC_083414.1, read on the forward strand.
CCTCGAGCCTGCTCTGCCATTCAGTAGAATTATGGTTGATCTGATGTTCCTAACTTTCTTGCTCGTTCCTCTTAACCCTTGATACCCCAACTGATCAAACCTTTCAATCTTAAATATACTGACGGACTCTTCCCCCACAGCTCTCTCTCTGCAGCAAGGAGTTCCAAAGACTCTCGACCCTCTGAGAGGAAATAAATCATAACGTTTAAGGATTTTACTCCATTAGGGAAAGTTATAAGTAATTCCTGGTTTTCAGGGTAACCAGGTTTGGAGCATCCGACCCCTCGTGCTTTGTTTCTTCGCTGTGGGAGGGGCACCATTTAGTGTCAACTTTTAATTTCCAACAAGCTTCCAGAATGCAATTTTTGGTGTTGTCTAAGGACTTGAGCCTTGCAGGTTCAAAGGGTTTGCCGTGTTTATGGAACTCTCCTGTTCAGTTCTAGGCGATAGAAAACAGGAGCGGGTGTCCTGGCCTTGGAGAAACACGTTAGAATGGCTCTGGGCTGGAAGGGATTAAATTATGGAGTCAGGTCTCTGAGACTAAGCTTGTACCTCAGGATGTCAAGAGATGGAAATTTTTCAAACTTGAAAACAATTTGGTGGGGAGGTTATGGAGGAATGATCTCTCCTGGTGGGTAGTCAAGAGTTAGGAGATGTTCTTGAAATTAGGTTTTAGCGGATTTACAAAACGTGCAACTGGGGTCAGTTGAAATAGCAAATGATAAAATTTTGTTGGTAAGGCTATCATAGGATGGAGGGGAGGGCAGTTCGAGGGAGTTGAGGTGCAAATCAAATCATGCAATTGAATGGTGAAGCAAGCTTAAGGGCCTGAACGGCCTGCTCTTCAGTCAGTCAATCAACTACAGAGAGAACTTGCAGCAACGCAGGGATAAGATAGTATGTGAACTGTAACAGTAAACAGATTCCTTACTTGACACTTCGATTTCCTGGACTAAAGCAGGAAGGTGGTTCGGTCTATGACAAACCGAGGTAGGAACGCAGGCTCCAAATTGGAGCCATTCTGTAGTTGGTGAAGGGCTTATAACTGAAACCTCAACTCTCCTGCTCCTCGGATGCTGGCTGACCTGCTGTGCTTTTCCAGCACCATCTTTTTTGACTCTGACTCTCCAGCGTCTGCAGCCCTCACTTTCTCCTGTCGTTGTGTCAGCCCATGAAGTGTCTCAGTAATTCCAGCTCACTGCCCCAGTGCGAAAGGAGAGGAGGGGCAAGGAGCAAGGAATGGACTGGAGAATAACTCACCCACATGAGTTCGCTGGGCCTCTATTGACAGGCAACAGTGAACGCTCCTTTTCATCCATTCGACTGATCAGGTTTTCAACCACTTTCTCCCTGTAACCTTTGATCCCCTTGACAATCAAGAACCTATCTATCTCTGTATTAAATATACTCAATGACCTGGTCTCCACTGGCTTCTGTGACAGTGAATTCCATAGATTCACCACTCTCTGGCTGAAGATGTTTCTCCTCATCTTCATTCTAAAAGGTCTTCCCTTTACTCTAAGGCTGTGCCCTCGGGTCTTAGTCTCTCCTGAGAATGGAAGCATCTTCCCAACGTCCACTCTGTCCAGGCCATTCAGCAATCCACAAGTTTCAATTAAATCCCCCCCCTCATCTATTCTAAACCCCATTGCGTATGGGCCCAGAGTCCTCAAACATTCTTCATATGTTAAGCCTTTCATTGAGAGGCTTAACATATGCGGAATGAGAATGATCCCAAGAATGAGAATTCCAGTGCTCCAGAGGTGTGTAATGACATCTGTGAACAGGCTGATTAGAAAAAGAGGTTAATAGTAACAAAACTGAATGGTGGAACAGGCCAGTGGCCTCCTTTAATAGATTTGTAAGGAGATGAAGGTGCAGTGCACCATCAGTTGGGATATGATAAATAAAACATTCCACACTGACAGAATGTGAACATTTCCTCTCCTGTAAATGTGAACTGTCTTGGCAGGTGCTCGGTGCTCTCTGCGTTTAAACATCAGCCAGCTTTCACTTGCGATTCCCATCGCCAGCCCCACAGGCCTCTTCTATGAAGATGTGAAACATTGACTCACTCTGGAACTCATTAATGTACGATCCCAAGACTCCTCATTTGCAGCAACTGCAGTATTCGGATGTGTGGGCATGTCCTCCAGGGCCTGAGAGAGGAAAGGTTGCAGTTGAATAGGGCAAAAAACTTGCACGTAGAATGTCAGTGTAGAAGCGAGAGGAAGGTTGGTTATTTTCTCATTGTATATGACGGCAGATTGGGGGGAAATGATTGGGAAAAATTGACTGGCAAACCCACAGCGTGCCTTCTATTAAAGAAGGGCTTTCAACCTATTTCACTCCCTCATCTGTCCAAAACTGTCGCTCCACAATCATAGAGTCATACAGCACGGAAACAAACCTTTCAATCCAACTAATCCATGATCATAATCCCACCTGCCGCGCTAAGCCTATAAACCTCCAAACATTTCTTATTCATGCACTTATCTAAATGTCTTTTAAATCCTGTAACTGTACCCACACCCACTACTTCCTCTGGAAGTTCATTCCGCACACGAACCACTCCCTGCGATAAAAAATTCCCCCTTATGTCTTTTCTAAATCTTTTTCATCTCACTTTAATTAGATGCCCTCTAGTCTTGAAATCTCCCACCCATGGAGAGGAAATGTTCACATTCTGTCAGTGTGGAATGTTTTATTTATTGTATTCCAACTGATGGTGTTCTGCATCTTCACCTTATCTGTACCCCTCATGATTTTACAGACCTCTAATAAGATCACCACTCAACCTCCTGTGAAAAAGTCCCAGCGTAACCAGCCTCCCCTTATAACCATTCCCGGCAACATCCTGGTTAATCTTTTCTGGATCCACTCCAACTTAATAATTAACAGTCCTTCAGTTTTAGCTTTGTAACATCAGTCTGGAACAGAGTTTGGCAGGTTATGCACAAAGAGCCCACAAATACAAAGTTCAGGCATCGTCTCCTTTTACAGACGGTCAGCATTTACAAATGTGGGTGTCAGTGGCAAGGCCAACCGCTGTTGCCCATCCCTAGTTTCCCTTGAACTGAGTCTCTTTCTAACTCATTGAAGAGTGCAGCCACACTCGGTCTGGAGTCACATGTAGACTAGGTCTTTTCCCCAGGGTAGGAGGACTTCAAAACTCGAGGGCATAGGTTCAGGATGAGCGAGGAAAGATTTAAAAGGGGCCTAAAGGGCAACCTTTTCATGCAGAGGGTGATCCGTGTATGGGATGTGCTGCCAGAGGAAGTGGTGGAGGCTGGTGTAGATACATCATTTAAATGGATGGGTATATGAATAGGAAGGGTTTAGAGGGATATGGGCCAAGTGCTGGCGAATGGGAGAGATTAGGTTAGGACATCTCTATGACCATCTTGACATCTCCTCATGTGGCTCAGTGCGTGGGACTTTCCACAGTTATGATGGTGCGATATGAATGCAGGTTGTTGTTGTTGTACACGAACTGTGCATTGCAATGCTCACCCTTTCCCACAGTGCTTTAGCCGAGTGTGTTTGCTAAGTGAATGAGCAAATGCATAACAGCGTGTGATGCACAGCAGTATTGAAGCATTAATTAACTCAGTCGGTTGGTGTCACAAATGTCATGTGTTGCTGCGGTGCAGTTAGCATTGAGTTTAAGACTAGACATTCTGACTCTTTGAAGCTGAGGGGGGGGGACATGTTGTGAAAGAGACGTGAACCCCTGTATGAGTGCAAATCCCAGCAACCTCTGCTCCCTATATAGATAAGTCAGGTGTTGGAGCCATTGTCCTGGCCCTGGGCTGCAAAATCGATATCAATTGGTCTAAATCTGGTAGTCCCACTCAAAGAAACATCGGGGCCAAATTCAATCTCATTGAGAGCTACAGTCTCAAAGAAAGCCCTTTGCCCCATTGTGTCTGCGCTGTATGCACCAGTCTGTGGCAGTAAAATAAGAATGGGGCAATGATGATGATCATTGAGGTTGAGAATTGACATTCATTACTGGATCAATGTCAAAAGAGCTTCACTCTTTGATTTGATTTATTGTCAGATGTACCTGGGTACAATGAAAACTTTTGTTTTGCATGCAATATGAGCAGATATTATTTGATTTAATTTATTGTCACGTGTATTGAAATGTAAAGCTTTGTTAGAGAGCAGTACAGAGAGATCATAGTAAGCAAGGACAGAGAGATCATAGGGTGAGGGAAAAAACTTAGAGTAAAGCATACAAAGTTACACCAAACAGGATGTACGCGAAGGAACATTAACAGATCAACATTATTTGAAATTGGAGAGGTTCATTCACCAGTCTAATCACGGCAGGGAAGAAGCTGTTCATGAACTTGTTGGTGCATGTATTCAAGCTGCTGTATCTGCTGCCTGACGGAAGAGGTTGTAGGAGAGCATTACTGGGATGGGAGGGGTCTTTGGTGATATTGGCAGCCTTTCCGCCGCAGCGGGCTGTGTAAATGGAGGCCACGGATGAGAGGTTGGCTTCAGTGATGGTCTGGGCTGTGCACACCACCTTCTGTAATTCCATACGGTCCTGGGCAGAGCAGTTGCCGTAACAGGCCGTGATGCACCTGGACAGTGTCCTTCCTGTGATGCATCTGTAGAGGTTGGTGAGGCTCCTTATGGTCATGCTGAACTTTCTGAGCTGCCTGAGGGAGAAGAGGCATTGTTGTGCCTTCTTGACCATTGTGTCTACATGGGAAGTCAGGGCAGATTGGCGGTTAGCGTCACTGTGAGGAACTTGACGCAGTCCACCCTCTCAAACTCACTTCTGTTGATATAGATGGAACGCATTCTCCTCCTTTCTTTCAGAAGTCAATGATCAGTTCTTTCATTTTGCCAACATGACGAGAGAGATTGTTATCAGTGCACCAGGTCACCACGCCCTCCATCTCTTTTCCTGTATTCTGACTCAGACCATACAAAGTGCATTAGGGTAATAGAGCAGCGTGAGACCAACATTAAATTTAAAATGTTAAAGGTTCATTCTGAAGTCTAGTACCAGCGGGTAAGAAGCTATTCTTGAATCTGTTGGTATGTGTGGGTTTAAGCTTTAGTATCTTCTGCCTGACGGAAGAGGTTGGAAGAGATTATGACTGGGGAGGGAGGGGTCTGTGATGATGTTGGTTGCCTCCCTGAGGCAGTGAGAAATGTAGATGACGGGAAGGATTATCCGAGGATTTTGTTCCTGTGTCCTCAGGACTATTTAGGGTTTGCATTTTAAGTCTTAGACAAGCACAAAATCCAACTACCAAGAAATACTGATCAACGAGGAATTTACTTACCATTCTTACCTCTTGGTTTTAAATCAGTCAACTTTTGAAGAATAAAATACTATCTCCATCGCTCACTTGTGAGCTGTCTCTCATCCTCTCCCCCTGTCAGCTTCCCTGTGTCCTCACCACCACCATCCACAACTCCCCCCATATTCTTCCACTCTCTGGTTCAGTTCAAGAGCTGTTCACAAATTAGAATTAATGAGCATTGATAATCAAGAAATATTTTAATTACTTTGCTGGGGATGTTCCCAAGGTCATTATCATGCAACACTGTTGAAGTGTAATCAGATCTGAGGTGACATTTTGGTGATTTATGTATTAAGTTGGCTAATTAACTTAATTGGTAAATTTTAATTGGAATTCGATATTTACTTAAAAGAACGCTGGACTCTTTGACGTGATCAACCATTCTACATTGCTGTCTGTCTCTATCTCTCTCCTTTTCTCTGCTGGTAAGATTTTTCATTTTAATGTGAATTCTTTCACCTCATTCTATTTCAGTCGTGTTATCCGAGGATTATCTCCATTTTTTCAGATTGCATTTCCTTGAATTGGTGCTTCCCAGTTTCTGACATGCTTGAGTTTGCAGTTATCTAACAGTTATGCTTTCACTTGTCAGAACTGGGTTATGTCCCAACTCAGAGATGTCAGGACTGTAGCTCTCTGCATGTAATCACTCAGGGTCTCCAGGCAAATGAAGCCTCAAGCTCAGGAGAAAAGGAGTCTACAATCCGAAAATTTGCCCCAAAATGCAAACAAACCACAGTAAAGGGTCTCTTCTGAAGTTGAGGCAAAAATGCATTGTGCCAGCCAATTTTCATTCTCTTCTGTAGGGCGGCACGGTGGGTCAGTGGTTAGCACTGCTGCCTCATAGCACCAGGGACCCGGGTTTGATTCCAGCCTCGGGTGACATTCTGTGTCGAGTTTGTACATTCTCTCTGTGTCTGCGTGGGTTTCCTCCTGGTGCTCTAGTCTCCTCCCACTGTCCAAGGATGTGCAGGTTAGGTGAATTGGCCATGCTAAATTGCCCGTAGTGTTAGATGCATTAGTCAAGGGTAAACGTAGAGGAATGGGTCTGGGTACATTGCTCTTTGGAGAGTGGGTGTGGACTTGTTGGGCTGAAGGGCCTGTTCCCATGCTGTAGGGAATCTAATTTAATCTACATCATTACTCTGTGTCTGTGTGTGTTTGACGGAGACAGTGCAGATGGAGCTTTACTCTGTATCTAACCCTGTGCTCTCCAAGTCCTGGGAGCGGTTGATGGGAACAGTGTAGAAGGAGCTGAAAATATGTTGCTGGAAAAGCGCAGCAGGTCAGGCAGCATCCAAAGAGCAGGAGAATCGACGTTTCGGGCATGAGCCCTTCTTCAGGAATTCCTGAAGAAGGGCTCATGCCCGAAACATCGATTCTCCTGCTCTTTGGATGCTGCCTGACCTGCTGCGTTTTTCCAGCAACACATTTTCAGCTCTGATCTCCAGCATCTGGAGTCCTTACTTTCTCCTCCACAGTGTAGAAGGAGCTTTACTTTGATTCTAACCCTGTACTGTCCGGGCCTGGGAGCATTTGGTGGAGAAAGTGTAGAGATAGTTTTACTTTCAGTTTAAAAGATTAGAGTGAGCTTTACTCTGTATCTAACCTCGTGCTGTCCCTGTCCTGGGAATGTTTGAATGCACATTAGGGGAAACGTATTCCATTTTCCACACTCTGTTCGGTAAACACAGAGATGAGCTCAAGGACAGTAGAAAGTTAATTTGGCCGTGGGTTCCTGCGACTGCTATTCAAGCAATTGTTTAATAAAAATAGCTTCCAATTATGAACAGAAAATGTCATCATAAGGTGCCTGTGTCTTGGAGACTTTGGGGATCCAATTAGCTGGTCAATGCTGAAACGGAGACTGAGTTAAGATCAGTTTGGTCAGAAAGTGTAGCGTTTGTAGAGTGTCCCAGGTGAGATGGATGTTAGAGTTCCTGACCCCCAAACTTGCCCTCTTGAACCTCTCTGTACTGATCTGCTTTGACACAATCCCATGTACAATTTTCTGAATTTTATTTGAAGTCTGCGTGGGATATGGCATCTTAGCTGGCATCCAATTATACCCCAGTCAGCTCAGTAAAAAGTCGATCAGAATCCCCTATGTTGGCATCCTGGGTTGCCAATGGGTCTTGGCCAGTCAGATTACAAATTCTTAAAAGTCATAGCAACTTGGTTCTCATCAGATACCCAGACTGTTCACTTCAATTGGCGTTTCTAACCCTGCTCATAATGCCTGCCTCATGAAATTCTGATCCCCAAATCACTAAACACACAACTCCCAAATTTCTGACAGTCTCTCATCTCAATCCCTGACTCACTAATAACCCCACCGTACTCCAATCCCTTACTCACTAATTCCCACCCATCCCCCAGTCCCTGACTCACTAATTGCCGTGTTCCCCCAATCCCTGACTCACTAATTCCATCCCCGTCCCCCAAACCCTGACTCACTATTTCCCCAGGACAGAACCCCACTGGTCCTCACCTACCACCCCACCAACCTCCATATACATCACATCATCCGTCGTCATTTCCGCCACCTCCAAATGGACCCCACCACCAGGGATATATTTCCCTCCCCTCCCCTATCAGCATTCCGAAAAGACCACACCCTCCGTGGCTCCCTCATCAGGTCCACACCCCCCACCAACCCAAACTCCACTCCCGACACCTTCCCCTGCAACCGCAAGAAATGCAAAACTTGCGCCCACACCTCCTCCCTTACTTCCCTCCAAGGCCCCAAGGGATCCTTCCATATCCACCACAAATTCACCTGCACCTCCACACACATCATTTACTGCATCCGCTGCACCCGATGTGGCCTCCTCTACATTGGGGAGACAGGCCGCCTACTTGCGGAACGTTTCAGAGAACACCTCTGGGACACCCGGACCAACCAAACCAACTGCCCCGTGGCTCAACACTTCAATTCCCCCTCCCACTCCACCGAGGACATGCAGGTCCTTGGACTCCTCCATCACCAGACCATAGCAACACGACGGCTGGAGGAAGAGCGCCTCATCTTCCGCCTAGGAACCCTCCAACCATAAGGGATGAACTCAGATTTCTCCAGTTTCCTCAGTTCCCCTCCCCCCACCTTGTCTCAGTCCCAACCCTCGAACTCAGCACCGCCCTCCTAACCTGCAATCTTCTTCCTGACCTCTCCGCCCCCACCCCACTCCGGCCTATCACCCTCACCTTGATCTCCTTCCACCTATCACATCTCCATCACCTCTCCCCCAAGTCCCTCCTCCCTACCTTTTATCTTAGCCTGCTGGACACACTTTCCTCATTCCTGAAGAAGGGCTCATGCCCAAAACATCGATTCTCCTGCTCCTTGGATGCTGCCTGACCTGCTGCGCTTTTCCAGCAACACATTTTCATCACTAATTCCCCCAACCCCCAATCCCTGACTCACTAATCCCCCCATCCCCCAATCCCTGACTCACTAATCCCCCCCCCCCCCCCGGTGCCCCAATCCCTGACTCACTAATTCCCCCATCCCCCAATCCCTGACTCACTAATCCCCCCATCCCCCAATCCCTGACTCACTAATCCCCCCATCCCCCAATCCCTGACTCACTAATCCCCCCATCCCCCAATCCCTGACTCACTAATCCCCCCCCCCCCGGTGCCCCAATCCCTGACTCACTAATTCCCCCATCCCCCAATCCCTGACTCACTAATTCCCCCCAACCCCCAATCCCTGACTCACTAATCCCCCCCCCCCCCCCGGTGCCCCAATCCCTGACTCACTAATTCCCCCAACCCCCAATCCCTGACTCACTAATCCCCCCATCCCCCAATCCCTGACTCACTAATTCCCCCATCCCCCAATCCCTGACTCACTAATTCCCCCATCCCCCAATCCCTGACTCACTAATTCCCCCATCCCCCAATCCCTGACTCACTAATTCCCCTGTGCCCCAATCCCTGACTCACTAATCCCCCCATCCCCCAATCCCAGACTCACTAATCCCCCCATCCCCCAATCCCTGACTCACTAATCCCCCCATCCCCCAATCCCTGACTCACTAATCCCCCCATCCCCCAATCCCTGACTCACTAATTCCCCCATCCCCCAATCCCTGACTCACTAATTCCCCTGTGCCCCAATCCCTGATTGGGCTAACCCCTGACTCAATAATCCCCTAAAACCCCACCTTCCTCCCCAAATCTCTGAGACATGACGGTCCTCTGGGCTGGAAAATGTGTACTACTATTTGGGATAACCGATAAGTGACGCTGCCACGACTAGAGCAAACGGTTTAAGACGAGAGCTGCTTTTTTTAGCACACTTTTATGACATTATATCCCTGCGGATGGTCTGGAAAAGATAGTTCTACTATTACGAGATGAAATTGCTCAATATATCTTGACATTTATAACATTTCTTTTCAATAGGACTGAGTCTGTTGCTGAGAAGATGCTGACTAATTGGTTTACCTTCCTGTTGTACAAGTTCCTTAAGGTAAGATGATACCAACTTTACTGCTGAATTGTGGTTTATATTGCGGTTAGTGTAAGGTCCTCTGTATACAGTTATTATCAAAGTTGTCTCCTTCCATTCGTCTAATCCATCAGACATTCCTGAGGAAGGGCTTGTGCCCGAAACGTCGAATTTCCTGTTCCTTGGATGCTGCCTGACCTGCTGTGCTTTAACCAGCAACACATTTTCAGCGACATTCCTTTATAACCAATGTTGCCTTCTCAGTGGTTAATGCTCTGACCTTTGACCTTTCTTTCATCAGCAGTTTTGTATTTAACTATTCAACAGTACAGCTGAGGAAGAGGTGCTTCGGCCCATCATGTCTGTGCCAACCATGATGCCATTCTAAACTAATGCCAACTGCCTGCCATCCCTCTATTCGCTGTCTATTCATGTGTCTGTCTCAATGCTCTCTTGTTTTTGTATTAGCTTTTCACGTTGTGTTCACCTCCTCTTCTGTAAATTGCAAATGGAAGAAAGTGTGGACGCTGGGAATTTGTTTCCGTCAGGCAGGGATACCCAGGGCCAGTGGACACAGCCTTAGAATTAGAGGGGGTCACTTTAGAATGGAAATGAGGAGACATTTCTTCAGCCAGAGTGGGCCTGTGGAATTCACTGCCACGGAATGCAGTGGAGGCCGGGACATTAAATGTCTTCAAGAGAGAGATTGATAAATTCCTGATCTCACAAGGGATTAAGGGATATGGGGAGTGCCCATCAGCCATGATTGAATGGCGGAGTGGACTCGATGGGTGAAATGGCCTTACTTCCACTCCTATGTTGTATGGTCTTATGGAAAAATCAGGAAGAACTGCTCCTGTTTAAGAACTGATACATCTTTTGTGACCTACTGGCGGTGAAGATAAGGAAACGATTTGAGGCTACTCCACGTTAATCTTGAAGAGGGGTCTGGTTGGCTGGATGGCCTGTTTCTGACACAGAGTGATGCTAACGTCACGGAGTCAATTTCTGCACCAGTTGAGGTTACTATGAGGTCTCTCCTTTGCAATGTCACCCTTGCCTGAGCCATGCTGACCCTCAGGTTAAACCACCACCAGTCATCTCTCTCTGTTGAGAGGGCAGCTCTATGGTTTTATAAGGCAATGATGACTTTACATTTAGTCTTTAATTCAAACCTGGAGGCCCCAAGACAACTCAGAGGGGCCTGGTGAACCTGTGGCTATATCTATCTCAAAGCCGGAGGGGGCCATTCTGCCCATCTTAGGATTGTTAAGAAGGCGTACGGTACGTTCACTTTTATTGGTGGAGGGATTGAGTTTCGGGACCATCAGGCCATTCTGCAGCTGTACAAAACTCTGGTGCGCCTGCAGTTGGAGTATCATGTACAGTTCCACATTGTGGGGAGGATGTGGAAGTGCTGGAAAGGGTGCAGAGATTTACCAGGGTGTTGCCTGGTATGGAAGGAAGGTCTTATGTGGAAAGACTGAGGGACTTGAGGCTGTTTTTGTTAAAGAGAAGAAGGCCAAGAGGTGACTTAATACAGGCATACAAGATTATCAGAGGATTAGATATGGTGGACAGGGAGAGCCTTTTTCCTCTCTTTACTCAGAGAGTAGTAAGGGTATGGAATGTCCTGCCTGCAGCAGTAGTAGACTCGCCAACCTTTAGGGCATTTAAATAGTTATTGGATAAACATATGGATGATAATGGAATAATGTAGGTTAGATGAGCTTTAGATTGGTTTCGCAGGTCGGTGGAACATCGAGGACTGAAGGGCCTGTACTGCGCTGTAATGTTCGATGTCTGCACCAAATCTCTGAATGAGCATCTCACCCCTGCACCCTTATCCTGTCTTCTTACAGTAACTCTGCATGTTTCAAATCACCATCTAATTTCCCCTTGAATGCCTCAGTTGAACAGACTCCTCCACACCCCCTGGATTTCCATTCCGGATCTCAAACCACTCGCTGCATGGAAAGATTGCTCCTTGTATCACTTTCACGTGTTTTATCCACCCCTTTAAATCAGTGCCTTCTCGTCCTCAGTCCTTTCTCAACTGGGAATCGTTTAACTCTATTATTGATAACAATCATAACAGCAAAGCAGACTCGCAATCCAGAGACTCATATCATGAGTTCAAACCCCACTACGACAACTGAAGGAATTTAAATTCAATTAAATAAATCTGGAATTAAAACCTCATCTCACTCATAGTGTCCAGGAAACCATTACTGATTGTAAAATCACAACCATCTTCCATTTGTACCTGATACATGGGAAGATGATTGTGGTTGTTGGAGTTCAGTCATCTCAGCTCCAGGACATCTCTGCAGGAGTTCCTCAGGGTAGTGTCCTAGGCCCAACCATTTTCGGCTGCCTCAACAGTGACCTTCCCTCCACCATAAGGTCACAATTGGGGATGTTTGCTAATGATCGCACACTGTTCATATCCATTCACAACTCCTCAGATACTGGAGCAGTCCAAGTTGAAATGCAACAACATGTTCACAATATCCAAGCTTGGACTGAAAAATGATAAGTAACATTCACAGGTAATTGCCATCTCTAAGAAGAGAGAATTTGATCATTACCCCTTTACCTTAAATGGCTTCATCACTGAATCACTCCACTATTAACATCCTGGAAGTTAGCATTGACCAGAATGTCAACTGGACTCTTCACAAAAATATAATGGTGATAGGAGCACATCAGATGGATCCTGTAGCAAGTAACTCACCACTTGATACCCCAAAACCTGTCCACCATCTAGAACGCAGGAGTCAGGAGTGGGATGGAATACTCCCCACTTGCCTGGATGGGTGCAGCTCCAACAACACTCAAGAAGTTCAACACCATCCAGGACAAAGCAGCCGCTTGATTGGCACCACATCCACAAACATTTGCTCCGTCCATCACCGACGCAGAGTAGCAGCAGCATTTATGAGATGCACTGCAGTAACTCATCAAAGCTCCATCAATACACTTTCCAAATTTGCATCCCCTATTGTATTGGAGGACAAGGACAGCACTTACTGAACACCACCCCCTGCAAGTTCCCCTCCAAGCCACTCACCATCCTGACACGGAAATCTGTCGCTGGTACTTCGCTGTCACTGGTTCAAAATCCTGTAACTCCCTCCCTAAGGGCTTTGTGGGTCTGTCTACAGCACATGGACAAGAAGCTCACCACCACCACCTTCTCAAGGGGCAATTAAGGATGGGCAGTAATTGTGTTATGATGCCCATGTCTCACAAACAAATAAATATGAAGCCCATTTGGTTCACTAATGTAGTATAGGGAAGGAAATCTTACCTGAACTGGCCAACATGTGACTCCTGGCCCACAGCAATGAGGTTTCTTCATCGTTGTCTTGTGGTGTGGTCTAGCATGACCCTCAGTTCAAGGGCAATTAGGGATGGCAATAAGTGCTAGCTTTGCCTGCATCCCATGGGAGACTGAAAGAAATCTGATATCACTTCAAGGCCATGGTTGTGAAGAATTAAGTTGGCCAAAATGGGAAAAAGCAACACATTCTTAGTATGGAGAGGGATTCAAGGGAGAAGATATGTTGTGAGGTGGCGAGAGACAAATCAGACTTACAACTACTTAGGTTGAGAGGAAAAGGGTTGACATTAATGATTGGGAAGCGAATGCCATTTCCCGAACTCAATCATAGAATCCCTACAGTGTGGAAACAAGCCATTTGGCCCATCGAGTCCACACTGACCCTCCAAAGAACGTCCCACTCAGACCCACCCCATCCCTGCAACTGTGCATTTCCTATGACTAACCCACCCAGCCTGCACAGTGGGAGGAAACCAGAGCACCCAGGGGAAAAAAAACCCAACCAGACACTGGGAGAATGTGCAAACCCCACACAGACAGTCGCCTGAGGTTGGAATCAAACCCAAGTTCCCGGCGCTGTGCGGTAGTAGTGCTAACCATTGAGACACTGCGCTGCTCATTATTGTAATTCCAAGGCTAGAGCTGAGATTAAGTATTAAAAAACAGAGAAACTGTCTCTCACAAGCCCCGAAAGTGCTTTCTTCATCAATAATGCACAGCACAAGTGGCTGTTTGCTTTTAAGTTCTGTAACTTGCAACATCAATGAGTGGAAGAGAAGAAATTGCATCTACACTGACAGGCCTTAGCTGAAAGGCAATGTGCTGTCCAAATAGCATGTATTTTATGGGAGATACTGACCATTGCTTGATAAATAAAATAATAGGAATGGCTTGTATAGAAGGTCTAATTTTCTAAAGCTGTGTGTACATCCAAACGAAGCATCGATTTCAAAGGAATAAATTGGATTATCAGAATTTTATTTCCCATTAAACTTAGTTCAAAGCAGAGAGGAAGGATCATTTATTTTAAAGGCATTCGATATTTCTGCTGCACTTGGAATGAAGCATACAATGCAGCCATTGAGTCGAATACAACAGAGAAGCTGGCTTTATGAGACTACGTCTCTCCTCTGAAACATTAGCCTGGTGTGTGTGATCCGCGCAGATCACAACCCGTTTCCTCCCTGAGTTATTGGGTAGATTTTGTTATGATTCTACAGCATTTGAAATTGAGGATCAGCTATGACCATATTGAATGGTGCAGCAGGTTTGAGAAACTGAATGGCCTACTCCAGCATCTAATTTCTGTGCTTTTACTTGAGTTCTTTGGGGCCCCGTTAGCTGGATGGCTGTTTAGTGATGCCAGTAGTGCAGGTTCAACTCCCACAAGGGCTGAGGTTACCATGAAGTTCCCGCCTTCCCCTTACCTGAGGCATGGGGACCCATCACTAGTCCTCTCTCTCTCTCTCTCTCTCTCGCTTTACCTTTGCCCCTCCCAGTGATTCCCAAGTCTGCTTCCAACCTTTCCAGCTTTCCATTCTATTAACTGGGAAGCAGCCTAAATCCCAGTTCCAAACCTCCCTCTTTTTCATTTTCCAAGCACGGAGGTGTTGGTGACTCAGATCCCTCGGATGTCCTGCAATATTTCTCCCAAGTCTGACCTCTCTCACACTCATTTCCACTACCACCGTAATTGTCCATGCCCGCTTCCCCTGACTCCCTGAGAGATCAAAGACCTCTCTGTGTCAGTTCATCCAACAAAGGTCATCCATAACTCTCTGGGACAGAGAATTCCAAAGGATTCACAAACCTCTGCGTGAAGAAATTTCTGTCCTTAATGGTTGGCTCCTTATCTTCAGACTGTGCCCCAGTTTCTAGATCCTGTGCCCCCATGTTTTTTTAGATTCCTCAACCAATGGGCATAATATCTCTAGTGTCTACCCTGTCCAACCCTTTTCAGAATCTTGGACATTTCAATGAAGTGACCCCTCTCTCCTGAACAGGCCCAAGTGAGTCAATCTCTCCTTAAAGCACAACGCCCTAATCCCAGGGACTGATTCAGTTAGGCTTTGCTGTGACCATAATATATGGGAATAGAAGTATGCCATTCAGCCCGTCATTCAGTGAGGTCATGGATGATCTGATCATCCACCTTCCTGCCTTTTTCCCACAACTCTTGATTCTTTTACTGATTAAAATCTGTCTCTCTCAGCCTTGAATATACTTGATGACCTAACCATGACAGCCAGCTGTGGTAAAGAATTTCAGATTCCCTCCCCTCATCTCTGACTGAAATGTGCAACTTCTTATTCTGAGATGATCCTAGATTCTCCTACAGAGGGAAACAACTTTTCAGCATTGACTTTGCCCCGTCTCCTCAGGACCTTGTTTGTTTCAATAAGGCCATCTTTCATCCTTCTATATTCCCACAAATTCAGGCCGGCTGACTCAACTTCTCCTCGTAACACAGTCTCTCCATTCTTGGTATCAACCTAATGAACCTCCTCTGCTCTCCCTCCAAGACTGTGTATCATCACTGGGAAAAAGGGCAGGTCCCATCAACCGGGCCCTCTTTATGGTCTATTGATTGGCTAAGCCTGCAGCCTCAATTAAATCTCCAGTGCATCAATAGCAGATGAACAAAATGCCATCATTTGATGTCTTTGTTTATGGGATGAGCGCATCACTGACTAGGCCAACATTTATTGCCCATCCCTAATTGCCCAGACGGCAGTTAAGAGTCAACCACATTGCTGTGGGTCTGGAGTCACATGTAGGCCAGACCAGGTAAGAATGGTAGTTTCCTTACCTAAAGGACATCAGTGTCCCAAATGGGTTTTCTCAACAATGTTTCTATAAGATCAAAAGTGAGACGTTCATTACAATCACACAACATTCGATATCATCCTTATTTCTCAGATACTGAAACAGTCCAGGCCCACAGACACTGAAACCTGGACATTAGTGACCCAGATGGGTTTTTCCATCAGTGATTCATGGTCATCCTTAGACTGTTAATTCTAGATTTAATTTTGTTGAATTCAGACTCCACCATCTGTCATGGGAGGATTCGAACCCCAGGACATTACCTGGGTCCCTGGATAATCAGTGCAGCGAGAATACCAACAGGCCATCGCCTTCCTAGCATGGGGAACTAGGATTTTCCTCTCGGCCCCTTTACTCTGAGGTGCCCCAGAGAACACTCCATAATACCTAGAGACATCAGGCCAAGAGAAACAGGAAGTGCTGCAAATCCTCAGCAGGGTGGGCAGTTTGTGTGGAGTGAGAAACTGTGTTCATGTTCTGACCTGGTGACCTCCCTGCAGCTATTTCAGGGCTATCCTCCAGGTCTCATATCCCCAGCTGGTGTGCAGATTAAAACCTTGAACAATCAAGTCAGTTCGGAACGGTAGGAGGCCATTCAGCCCCTTGAGTCTTCTCTGCCGTTCATTACGATCATGGCTGACCTGATTGTGTCATCACCTCCCCATTCCCCTCCTGTCCCCAATCACCATTTGATGCTCTTGTTCGTCAAGAATCTATTACCTTCTGTCTTCCGGATATTCAGTGACAGTCCTTCCTACTTCCACCGCTGTCTGGGGAAGAGAGTTCCACCAACCCATGACCCTTTGAGATAATCAAAATGTTCCTCTTTTAAAATATACTGGTTAGTTTGAGAATCCCGACAGTGCAGAAAGAGGACATGCGGCTCATCACGTCTGCACTGACCCTCGGAAGGGCATCCCACCCTATCCCTGTAACCCCACATTCCCCATGGCTAACCCATCTCGCCTGCACATCCCTGGGCACCACGGGGCAATGTAACATGGCCAATCCACCCTGACCTGCACATCCCTGTGCACTACAGGACAATGTAACATGGCCAGTCCACCCTAACCTGCACAACACTGGGCACTATGGGGCAGTGTAACATGGTCAATCCACCCTGACCTGCACATCACAGGGCACTATGGGGCAATGTAACATGGCCAGTCCACCCTAACCTACACATCCCTGGGCACTACAGGGCAATGTAACATGGCCAATCCACCCTAACCTTCACATCCCTGGGCACTACGGGGCAATGTAACATGGCCAGTCCACCCTGACCTGCACATCCCTGGGCACTACAGGGCAATGTAACATGGCCAGTCCACTCTAACCTGCACATCCCTGGACACTATGGGGCAATGTAACATGGCCAGTTCACCATAACCTGCACATCCCTGGGCACTACAGGGCAATGTAACACGGCCAAACCACCCTGACCTGCACATCCCTGGACACTACAGGGCAATGTAACATGGCCAATCCACCCTGACCTGCACATCCCTGCGCACTATGGGGCAATGTAACATGGCCAATCCACCCTGACCTGCACATCCCTGCGCACTATGGGGCAATGTAACATGGCCAATCCACCCTGACCTGCACATCCCTGGGCACTACAGGGCAATGTAACATGACCAACCCATCTTGACCTGCACACTTTGGAAGGAAACCGGAGCACCCGAGGAAACCCACGCAGACACGGGGAGAACATGCAAACTCCACACAGACAGACGCCGAGGTGGGAATTGGACCCGTGTGGCAGCAGTGCTCACTGCTGAGTGTCACACTCATCTGTCTCACGAGGGGCTACTTTTGCCCGAAGTGCTGGTACGGTTCCCAGAGGGAAAAAATCAGCAATACACAGAAATGAAAGCATTGGTGTTCCATACAGGTCTGACCAGTGGGGTGTCATTGGCAGGTTTTGAGGAATTCTTGATCTGGACTAGCACCACGTCTTGTGTCCCAGCTTTGCTGATAACTCCCACTTTTCCCTGCCAGCCTATGAGCCCTCTTCCATCTCTTGCACTGACGTCACCCTGCTCTCTGTGTGGCGCTAGGGTCCCCGTCACTGTGCTGCTGCAGAGCGTGTGCCAGTGGGTGGTTGGGATTCTGTGCCCCTTGGCCAGGAAAAGATGGCGATGGCTCCTCACTCTGCATTGCCAGGTCTCCTCAGGCAATTGTTTGAGAGAATCTCCGACATCTCAATCTATTCCCTCCCCACTCCCACACCCCCCTCTCCACCCCTTCCATACCCAACTTAATTTAATGAAGTTACATTCACAGATTAAAGGTAATTTTTGAGACAGGCACGGTGTCAGAGGTCCTGGCTGTGATGTATGTGTGCTGGAGCTCGTTAGCAGCTGTCTGCTTAATTATCAGAGATGATAAGGAGATGCTAACAGCATATGGTGAGAGAAGGATTGTTAGTGCTTTCAGTTTGAACAGGCACACTAGAGGAGGAGCGAGGCATGTAACCATAACCAGGAGCAAGCTGACATCTGTAACGTGAATTAACAAAGTGAAGCCCAGATCTCCGTCCAGGCAGCTTCAGACCACGGGATTTGTTCTGTACTTTGCTTTTTTTTCTCTCTTTGATATTCACCAAAGCTGTTCCTTCAGTAAAAATGTCAGTTATTTTTCTCAACGAGAGATTTGCTGTTTCCCCGTCTCCACGGTGATGATCGTGGTAGCTGTATTCTCGCTCACTCCATCTTAATCCTTTCATCGTGCTTCCCTGACCGTGCTCCCTTCACATTCTCACTGCCTTGACCAGCCTTGTACACACGCATCTGCTCATTACCATCTCTCTCACCACTCCTCAGTTTGCAAAACACATTTTCATTTCCTCCTCTTTTCTTTCCCCTTGTTCTTTCGCTCCTGCACTCTCTCTGTCTTCCTGCAACTGCATTCCCTGCTCACTCATTCATTCACTCACTCACTCACACTCTCTCTTTCTCTCTCACACTTTCTGTCACACACACATTCTGTCACACAATCATACTCTCTCACACACTCTGTGTCACATACTCTGTCACACTCATACTCTCTCACACTCACACTTTCTCGCTCTCACACACTCTCACACTGTCTCACACACACTCTCATTCACACATTTGTTCACTCTCTCACACTCACTCACTCACTCACACTGTCTCACACACTGTCTCTCACACTTACATTCTCTCACATACACGCGCACACGCGTACACATGCACTTTTTCACTCACACTGTCTCTCACACACACTCTCTCACTCACATTCTCTCTCTCTCACACACACACACACACGTGCAGGAGGAGAGAGTGCATTGTTTGAAGGATCTGATCAAAACCCTGACAAAGCTCCTGTCCTGGATTCTTCTTGTCATTCCAATGGGGCTACCATGCCAATATGCAAGGGGAGAGGTTGAGAAGGAGAGTCCTTTATGGTCACCTCAGTCAATGTGGGGAGTCTACTCCTGTTATTGACATCACTGTACATCAGAAACCCAGGCTTCCGCCATCAGTGCTAACTGGACGTCCCAAGCTGTGGGAGACGGCCCTTGGCGTTCTTAAACAATCAATCCTTTTGGACTGAGATAAGAAGAAATTTCTTCAACCAAAGGCTTGTGAACCTTTGGAATCCTCTGCCCCCAGACACTGATGGATGATTCATTGTTGAATACATTTAAGGCTGGGTTGGAGAGATTCCTCATCCCTCAGGAATCAAGGGATCTGGGGATCAGTGCAAAATGTTACTAGCATTATTGATGGAGCAGCTGGAAGGGCTGAGTGGCCTAATCTGCTCCTATTCTTGTGCCATGGATCACGTCTGACCACTTTGACAGATGGACATCACCAGGGGGTCTCTGTCACAGCCATGTGACTGTGTTAACTATCCAGGGAATTCCAGTGAGTGCAGGTTCAAATCCAATAGTACCAGGTAGAGAATTTAAACTGGATTCAAAAACATAAATCGAGAAATGTAAACTGTTAGTGAGAGTGACCGTGAAGGTCTCGAGTTAAGGAATGTGCCATCCTTATCCAGTCTGTGAGTGATTCCAGTCCCATAACCAAAATGCTTAACTCGGTCCTCAGATCAAACACGAGAACAGCCAATGCTGTTTACACCTGGAAGTCAACTAATAGCCCCTTAGCTCCTTTACCCTGCACTGTCTCCAGGTAATAAACCATATCCTTCTAGTGACACCAACACATAGAATGGCTATACTGCAGAAAGAGGCCATTCAGCCCATCAAGTCTACACGGATGCTCTGAAGAACATCTCATCCAGATCAATTCTTCCACCCTATCCCTGTAACCCCACATTTCCCATGACTAACCCATATAGCCTCCACATCCCCAGACACTATGGGACAATTTAACACGGCCAATCCAATCTAACCTGCAAATCTTTGGACTGTGGGAGGAAATCGGAGCAGGTTTTGAGAAGATTTGTAGCTCAGGTTGAGGTTTTAGATGTAGCAAACCCACATCCAAAACTGGAGCACCCGGAGGAAACCCACACAGTCATCCAAAGATGGAATTGAATCTGGGTCCTGAGTGCTGTGAGGCAGCAGTGCTAACCACTGACCCACCGTGTCGTTATCCATTTCGGGAAGGAAACTGCCATCCTGACCCTGGTCTGGCCTACATGTAACTCCAGACCCACAGCAATGTGGTTGACTCTTAACTGCCCTCTGGGTGATTAGGAATGGGCAATAACTGCTGGCCTAGCCAGAGATACTCACAGTAAATGAGTGAATAAAAAACATTCTTGATTGGTCTGAACAGTTGTGTTGCTGCTAAGTCTCCATGTGAGGAGGTTAGGCTCAGCAATTATTTTTGTCATTCTGTGGATTGTGGTGCTGGTGTTCTCCATGCCCATCTTTGTCCCCTCCGACATAACGTTAAGCTCGCTATTCCCTCTTCCCGCCTTGCAGGAATGTGCCGGGGAGCCACTCTTCATGCTGTACTGTGCCATCAAGCAACAGATGGAGAAAGGACCCATTGACGCCATCACTGGGGAGGCGCGTTACTCTCTGAGTGAAGACAAGCTTATTCGCCAGCAAATTGACTACAAGACGGTGGTAAGTGTGTTGACTTTTCTGGCCATCAACCCTCCAGGAGCTCCCACACTGTGGAGAGACTCTGCACATTTTCATTCTTTCATCTTCAAGATTTCCCCAACATTCCAAACTTGGTAATTAATTTACTGTGCCCATCGCTTATGCCAATCTCGTGTCTTCCTTTACCAAGGTGATAATTACATGGTTACAGCTGTTGAGCACAGATACTTGGTAAATTATTTGTTTGGGTTCTGCATTCAAACCTTTTACATGGAGCACAATCAGCAAGGAATTGTGTCCAACCCTTTCCCTCTTGTTTGATTTTCTCTCTCTCAAACTCTTTGTTATTTGTCAGTGTTTCTTCTCTGGGCACCCATCTCCTCTTCCCTCCCCATCCCCCCCATCACACCCCTCCCCCATCCTTCTTTCTCCATCTCTCCCTTGTCCTCCCCTCCCTATCCCCCTCCCCATCTCCCCTCTCCTCCCTGTCCTCTGTTCCCCTCCCCTCCCTTGTCCTCCCCTTCATATCCCCCACTCCCCATCACCCCCTCGCCATCACCCCTCTCCTCCCTGCCCTCCCTTCCCCTGTCCTCCATAATCCCCTCCCCTCCCCTGTCCTCCCTATCCTCCCCTCCCTGTTCTCCCTTGTCCTCCCCTCCCTATCCCCCTCCCCATCCCCCCCTCTCCTCCCTGTCCTCCCTTCCCCTGCCCTTCTGCTTCCCCACACTCTCACTCACCACCCCCATCTCTGGGTAGGGAGGGGTGGGTTTCAATCAAGAATCGTGCCCCTCCTCCCTTTGAATATTGCAAACCGACTGTATGGCAATCCAGGAATGAACCACAAGTTACATTTATATAGCACCTCTGACATAGTAAACTATTCACGATGCCTTGACAATGCCGTCATCAACCAGAACTTGAGACCGGGCAGTGCAGAGGATTAGGGTTGGTCACCTAAAACACCTTTCACTGTCTCAAGACCTGCCACCATTATGAATAGACCAAACCCTCTCAAAACATATCAGGGAGATAGCCTAAACCCTAACTTTTATCTTATTTAAAGGGAAGGTAAGGCATGGCATTCCAGATCTGATTTACTTGGTTCAAACTACTCGGTTTTAAGTAAAACCCACTTTATCTTTACACTTTGGTTAAAATACAGACAAAAAAATGAAGAATTGGCATAACTCTATTTCTACCGAAATACTTAACAAAATAATAGATTATTTAATTGCTGCTCGTCAATTGCTCCAGTTTAGCAGCATCTCATTAACACACCCTTGGCAAAGACAAATTCAACAAACCAGATTTCCCTCACTTGCTATCTCCTCCAGTCCAGGGGAAGGAACACCAACAGAATGGATCTTGGAGCAGAGAGAGAGAACCAAATCGTTTTGCAATAGCAGAGGGAGAGCTGTATCTATCAGCTTCAATGCCAAAAACCACAAGATTAGATTCCCTACGATGTGGAAACAGGCCCTTTAGCCCAATCAGTCCACACTGACCCTCCGAAGAGTAACCCAATCGGACCCATTTCCCCTCTGACTAATGCACCAAACGCTATGGGTAATTTAGCATGGCCAATTCACCCAACCTGCATATCTTTGGACTGTGGGAGGGAACCAGAGCACCCAGGGGAAACCCATTTAGACACAGGGAGAACGTGCAAACTCTACACAGATAGTCACCCGAGCCTGGAATTGAACCTGGGGCCCTGGCGCCGTGAGGCAGCAGCACTAACCACTGAGCCACTCTGCTACCCTCTCCAACAACTGAAAGCAAAACTAAACCCCTGGGTCTGTGTGAGTCAGACTCCATCCACTCATGCTTCTGTTGTCTAAGTTTTAAAAAACCCAAACCATTTACTCTGCTTTCCACGGAGCAGACTCCTCACCACCAGGTTTACAACATTACCCCGTCTCCAAGGGAACCAGGCACATCTCATCACACCACCCTCCAAACCACCCTCCTCTTGAAAGGTAGTTGCTGTTGAAGTGTAAGAAACGGGCAATCACTCTGCGCACAACAAGATCCCATAAACTGTCATAAGATAAATGGCTAGATAAACTGTTTGCGCAAATGTCGACAGAGGGACAAATGTTTGTCCATGATTTCAGGGTTCATCCTCCCTACAGCACCACAGTGAATGGCAGCCGGGGGGATTTGTTATGACTGTCTTATGCACCTTGGATTAACCTTACCTGAGACCAGCATCTCTGACACTGAGGAAACCCCCCTGAAGATGGGGCACCCTGACAATATGGCATCCCTGATAGTGTGGCACCCCCCAACATTGTCTCACCCCTGATCATGGGGCATTTCTGACAGTGCAGCACCCTGACAGTGTGGCACCCCTGACAGTGAGGTACACCCAACAGTGTGGCACTCCCAACAGTGTGACATTCCCCGACAATGGAGCATCTCTGACAGTGTAGCATCCCCAACACTATGGCACCCCTGACTGTACACTGCCTCTGACAGTGCGGCACCCTGACAACGTGGTACCCCGTGACAGTGTGGTACCCCTGACAATGTGATACCCCTTGACAGTGTGACAGCAGTTTCCAGTCCTGGAGTGGGGTCACTGATTGTGGGATAGAAGGATCACGGATCTTCTCCATGGTCATCATCACACTCTGCTGTTTCTGGTATGTAGTTGCTGTCGTGATTCAGGGAAAAGCAGCAGCCTTTTTGTGAGATACCATCAGAGAACTGGGTCTCAAGGCATTAGTTGAGGGCGAAATGCTGGCCTCAGGACCTCACTTTTGAGGAAGCCTTGACCAGTTGAATGCAGAATGCAGCCTTTCTGAGGTTATCACATTTAATGTAGCAGCCCCTCACTCATGTCTCCTTTCCATTGACAGACCCTGAACTGTGTGAACCCGGAGAATGAGAATGCCGCTGAGATTCCTGTCAAGGTGTTGAACTGTGACACTGTCACGCAAGTGAAGGATAAACTGTTGGACGCGTGTTACAAAGGTGTCCCTTACTCGCAACGCCCAAAGGCAGCGGATATGGATCTCGGTAAGAGCTGACGTCATTGATAAACTGCTCTTGGAGAAAATGGGAAATGGCTTAAACTAGGGATATGGAGTAGCCTTTAGAATAAGACAAATTGTGGCCCTGAATTGCATCTCACGGTATTTGCTGTCAGCTCCACTTGTCCAACACATTTAACCTTAAGCGATATTCCTGTCAAAGTCACTGGCAGTACATTGGGTAACGGATTACAGAGGAACCTCGATTATCTGAATATCAAATATCCGAATATTGGATTATGCGAAGGAGATCTCGAGGTCCCGATAGAAACATTACATCAAAGATGTGTTTCCAACACTGATCATGTCTTTTGTTTACAGTGATTAAAAGTGAACTCAGCTTACTAAAGTGCTGTCAAGAACAGCCTGGACATTGATGGGAGCCCAGGCATCATCTCCAAGTGACTGACCTCCTGCCCTCTCTCTCTCCCTCCACACTTTCTCTGGAGTTCTACACAGGGTTGGACTGGATTGGGTGGGGGGTGGGGAGTTGGGGGGGGAGCGGGACAGGGCTCACATGCTCAAATTCTACTGTCTGCCTTGGTGGGATTTGAACCTGAGTCCCCAGAATATTATCTGGATTAATAGGCTTGTGATAATACTACTAGGCCATCTTCTACCTCAAGTGGGCAAAGGAAGGTGGGGGAGTGGTGGGGTTGGGGAATGGTAGCATACTGCTGCTTGGTTACCAGTCCAGGAGCTCAGGCTGTTGCCCTGAGGACCTGGGTTCATAACCCACCATTGCAGCTAGTGCAATTTAAATTCAATTAACTAGTTCATCTGGTATTAAAAGTTGGACTCAGTAACAATGCTCATCAGTTGTTGTTAAAACCCATCGGGTTCACTAGCAAGCTAACAGACCCTTTGGTCCCACCAGTCAGTGCTGACCCAATGTTCTTAAACTAAACTAATCCCACCTACCTGCACTTGGCCCAAACTTTTCTTATTCATGTACTTATCCAAATGTCTTTTAAACACTGTGACTGTACCCACATCTACCACCTCCTCAGTAAGTTCATTCCACACAAGAACCACTATCTGGGTAAACATTTTTCCCTTCATGTCCTTTTTAAATCTTTCTCCACTCACCTTAAAGATGTGCCCCATAGTTCTGAACTTCCCCACCTTAGGGGTAAGATACCTGCCATTCACCTTATCTATACCCCTCATGATTGTATAAACCTCTGTAAGGTCACCCCTCAACCTCCTATGCTCCAGTGAAAACAAATCCCAGCCTATCCAGCCTCTCCCTATAAACCAAATCCTCCATTCCTGGTTAATCTCTTCTGAACCCTCTCCAGCTTAATAATGTCCTTCCTATAACTGAGAGGCCAGAACTGGACACATTCTGCAGAAGAGTACCAATATCCTGTACAAGTTCAACCTGACATGCCAACTCCTAGAGTCAATTCCTGCTATTCTTAAAGGGCACTAATATCCTTCAGGGAAGGAAATCTGCCATCCTTACCCAGCCTGGCCTACATGTGACTTCAGACCCACAGCAATGTGGTTGGCTCTTAAATGCTCCCTGCAATGGACACAAATTTCCCAGCACCCTATGGTGAAGCACAATACACAGGGCTTTTTCCTTCTCACTGTGAATTGGCGGCCATTTTGTATTCATTAGAATCGATGGGAGTCGGTCGGACATAGTCTTTTAGTGCCCGTGACCTTTGAACTAATGTGTGATTGGCACCCTGACAGTGTGGCACCCCTGAAAATGGGGCATCTCTGACAATGCAGCCAATGGATGATTGTGCAGAGAGAGAGGTCAGAACCATGATTCTTGTTAAATTACTCAGCCATGGGATGTGGGTGTCCCTGGCTAAGCCAGCATTTACTAAGACCATAAGACATAGGAATGGAAGTAAGGCCATTCGGAAGTAAGGCCATTACCCATCTCTGTTTGCTCAGAGGGCTGTTGAGTCAACCACCTTGCGGTGGGCCTGGAGTCACATGTAGGCCAGACCAGGTAAGGATGGCAGCTTCCTTTCCTAAAGGCCATTAGCGATCAAGATGGGTTTTTCTCCAATAATCAGTGATAAATTCTTGGCCATCATTAGACTCTTGATTCCAGATTTGTACTGAATTCAAATTCCACCATCTGCCGCAGTGACATTCGAATTCAGGTTCCCGGAACATTACTTGGGTCTCTGGATTAACAGTCAATTGGTAATTGGGTGGCATGGTGGCTCAGTGGTTAGCACTACTGCCTCACAGTGCCAGGGACCTGGGTTCAATTCCACCCTCAGGTGACTGTCCACCCTCAGTGTTGCACATTCTCCTGTGTTTGCTCTAGTTCCTCCCATGCTAAATTGCTCATAGTGTTAGGTGCATTGGTCAGAGGGAAATGGATCTGGGTGGGTTACTCTTTGGAGGGTCAGTGTGGACTTGTTGGGTCAAATGGTCTGTTCCCATACTGTAGGTTATCTAATCTAATACTACTAGCTCATTGCTGCCCCCACCTTTGGTTCCCATCTTTCTTACAGCTGAACAGTGACCCCTGCTGGAATGACCACGAGGCTGGGGTGTGGTGGGCAGCACGGTGGCACAGTGGTTAGCACTGCTGCCTCACAGCACCGGAGATTTGGGTTCAGTTCCCACCTCAGGCAACTGTCTGTATGGAGTTTGCACATTCTCCCCGTGTCTGCGTGGGTTTCCTCTGGGTGCTCCGGTTTCCTCCCACAGTCCAAAAATGTGCAGGCCAAGTGAATTGGCCATGCTAAATTGCTTGTAGTGTTAGGTGAAGGGGAAAGGGTATGGGTGGGTTGCTCTTCGGAAGGTTGGTGTGGACTTGATGGGCTGAAGGGCCTGTTTCCACACTGTAAGTAATCTAATGATTCAATAGCTGGCCTGTACCATGTTCAGCTACCAGTCTCCACATTACTTTGGAGTAAGTGGGTGGGAGAGAGCTACAGTGAAATCATGAGTAGAACTCACAAAATCATGCAGCAAGTGTTAGGGGAAAAGAGATGGCATAACGTTTTCTCTCCTCTCCCTCAGAATGGCGCCAGGGAAGGATCGCAAGGATAATTCTCCAAGATGAAGATGTGACGACAAAGATAGATAATGACTGGAAACGTTTGAATACATTGGCACACTACCAGGTACGATTCCCTGAGGGGTTTGTCCAACTGTAACATTCCTCAGCCTGGTTAAATGGCCACCTTTTACCAGCATCGAACCAGAATAAAAAGCTTGGTGAGATGTTCATGCCCTTCATTATAGCTTAGAAACCCATCGAAACACTTCCGACCGATCCCACTGGGAGAGATGTGAATGATCAGGATGATTTCTCCTGAGGTTGAGAAGGTTCAGTGGAGGTTTAACGGTTGGTTTGGGGAAGGTTTGGTGCAGGAGAGTGATTAGAGTCAGAGTGGGTCAGCAATTTGAATTTGGGGGCTGAGGGAGTGAGAGAGAGAGAGAGATCGCAGGAGAATGGGGACAAAAAAGGCATGCATTTTCATAGCGCCCATCGTGACCAGCAGCCAACTGGAGAGCCAGTGAAATGCTTTTCGAAGCCAAGCCACTGTGGTCATGTCGGAAACGCATGGCTAACGTGCGCACAACACGATCCCACAAACAGCGGTACGATAACGGTCACACGATCTTGATCGAGGGATAACTATCAGTCGTGACACTGGGGCAGAATTCCCTCGCTATTCTTCGAAGTGGTGAAAGGGATATTGGATGCCCAACTGAACCAGGAGAACGGGCAAACACTTTCAGTGCCTCAGCTGAAAGATGACACCTCTAGCAGGGCAGCACCCAGTGATTTTGAGAAGATTTTGTCACCATACTAGGAGGCTCACTGAAGATGTTACCTAGTATGGTGACGAAACATCTGAAAATGAACTTTCCAGCTCAGTGAGCAAACCTACATCCAGGGCAGCATCCACTCGGTACCACACCATAGGATCAGCGTAGCGTTCTGACTTGATCACCTGGATGCCTTATAATACTGGAGATCAGGCCCTTTGTACCGTCTTCAGGTAAAATTGAAGAAATACCGGTCGGTCTGTAATAATTCTTTAGTGTGAATTTTTAAAGCATCTATTGGTTATAATGCGATCCTAGCCCCGTTAATTTAAATGGTTCTGCTATTACACTATTTTCATATAACACGTGATTTCACAAGAATGGAACGAACTGTTACAGCAGAACCGACTGTATTTGAGGTAGATGTAATAATTTTGTTCATGCGAATTCATGATGGCATGATTGACGAATTGGGGGCACTGTTTCTTTAGCGTGAATTTTTAAAGCATCTATTGGTTATAATGCGATCCTAGCCCCGTTAATTTAAATGGTTCTGCTATTACACTATTTTCATATAACATGTGATTGCACAAGAATGGAACGAACTGTTATAGCAGAACCGACTGTATTTGAAGCAGATATAGGTACCGGCTGCACTGGAGGTATACTGGGGAGGAAGCAAGGCTGCGGGAATTACTGTGGGTCTCCCAGAGGAACAGTGGGCCACCAACATTATAAGCCAGGAGAAAGTGAGGACTGCAGATGCTGGAGATCAGAGCTGAAAAATGTATTGCTGGAAAAGCGCAGTAGGTCAGGCAGCATCCAAGGAGCAGGAGAGTCGACGTTTCGGGCATAAACTGAAGAAGGGCTTATGCCTGAAACATCGATTCTCCTGCTCCTTGGATGCTGCCTGACCTGCAGCGCTTTTCCAGCAACACATTTTTCAACGTTATAAGCCAGTTGGTCTTCTGTGCCTCAATGAAAATGCTCTTTACTTTTCCACTAACTTTATTAAATGTAACTAACTTTATTAAATCTAATTTTATTAAATGTTCTTTCCCTCAGGTTACAGATGGATCTTTGATAGCACTTGTACCGAAACAGACCTCAGCCTATAATATCTCCAATTCCTCCACTTTCACTAAATCTCTCAGCCGTTACGGTGAGTGTGGTGCAGATTGCTATCAGCGTCTGATAGATGGACAGTCAGTGGTCCCGAGATTGTGTTGTCCCTTCAGCCAGTTCTCAGGAAATACAAACACTCAAGCTGCTTAAACTTCAGAGATTAACAGGGCCCTGATGAAAGCAAACCAAACGCAAGGTTTTAAAAACCAAAAGAACTGTGGATGCCGTAAATCAAAACCAGACACAGCAATTGCTGGAAAAGCTCAGCAGGTCTGGCAGCATCTGTGGAGAGAAATCAGAGTTAACGTTTTGGGTACAGTTACCCTTACACCGAATGGAAGTGTTTATATTCCAGAGAAATAGAATTGAAAATAGAGTCATGCAGCATTGAAACAGACCCTTCGGCCCACCATGTTTATGCTGACCAACAAACTACACTAATCTTATTTGCCTGCGCTTGGTCTCTAGGATGCTGCCTGACCAGCTGTGCTTTCCTAGTGCCACACGTTTTGACTCTGATTTCCAGCATCTGCAGTCCTCACTTTCTCCCAAGCCAGTTGTGCCCCTGGTAAAGTGCTCATCCAGATGCTTCTTAAATGTTGCAAGATTCCCAGCTTCCACCAGCCTCTCAGGCAGCACCTTCCATAATTCTATAACCCTCTGGGTGAAAAAAAAAACACATTTCCTCAGAGTTCCTCCAAAAGTTGCTCTTCACTCTTACCTTATGCCCCCTAGCCTTGGACACATCGACCATGGGGAAAAGATTCTTACAAGCTCCCTCTGAAAAGCAGAGAAGTGACGATAAAATTGTATTGAGCCTTGTTCAGGTCACACTTGAGGTGCTGCACTAACCACGTTGCCATTCTAAACCAATCCCATTTGCCTGCACATGGTCCATATCCTTCGATTCCCCTGGATCTGTCTAAATGCCTCTCAAACATTGCTATCTTAACTGCTTCTCCCACCTTCCCTGGCAAGGTTTTCCAGGGACCTACCACCCTCTGTGTGAACTCTTTCCTCGCACATCTCCTTTAAACTTTCCCCCTTTCACCTTAACCTTCTAGTGCTTATCGTTTCCGCTCTGGGAAAAAGATTCCAACATCCATCCTATCCATGTCTCTCATAATTTTATGTATCTCTATCAGGTCGCCCCCCAGCCTCTGACATTCGAGTGAAAATAATCCAATTTTATCCAAACCTTTAGGGTAAATAGACAAGATCTTTTCCCTTGGGTGGGGGGAGTCCAGATCTGGAGGGCATAGGTTTAGGGTGAGAGGGGAAAGATTTAGAAGGGATCTAGGGGGCAACGTCTTCACGCAAAGGGCAGTGTGGGTATGAAGTGAGCTGCCAGAGGAAGTGATGGAGGCTGGTATAGTTACAACATTTAGTAGGAAGGGTTTAGAGGTATATGGGCCAAGTGCTGGCAGGTGGGACTAGATTAGGTTGGGATATCTGGTCGGCAAGGATGAGTTGGACTGAAGGGTCTGTTTCTGTGCTGTACATCTCTATGACTCTTTAGCTAATAAATAAATAGCTAATAAACTCTGATCTAGGCAACATCCTGATAAATCTCTTCAGCACCCTCTCCAAAGCCTCCACATTTTTCCTATAATATGGCAACCAGTCCTGCACAAATACTCCAAATAAGTAGTTTTATGCAGCTGCAACATGACTTGCCACCTTTTCTACCCTACCAATGAAGGTAAGTATTGCTTATGTCATCTTTACCACCTCTTCTAATTGTGTTGCCACTTTCAGGGTCCGAAACACCAAGACCTCTCTGTATATCAATGCTCCAAAGAGTCCTGCTATTTATTGTATCCTTTCCTCTTGCATTTGACCTCCCAAGATGCATCACCTCACACTTGGCCAGATTAAACTCCATCTGCCTATTCTCTGCCTAAGTTTGCAAATGATCTATATCCTGCTGTATCCTTTGGCAACCTTCTTCACTAACCACAAATCCACCGATGTTCCTATTCACCTCTTACCAAATGACGATGTTCCCTTTGCCATTTTCGCTGTGGCTGGAGAGGCCAGATGTAGGTCATGTTGCAGTCGTACAAAACTTTACTTAAAGCACATTTGGAGTACTGTGTGCAGTTATGGTTGCCATATTATAGGAAAGATGTGGAGGCTTTGGAGAAGGTGCAGGCGGGATTCACCAGGATGCTGCCTGGATTGGAGTTGATTAGCTCCAGTTGAAATGGGAGAAGTACAGAATATTGGGCTGGGGGAAGACTGCACAGGTGGAAGGTGGGCTTAGTTATAGGTTGGGAGGGGGTTCTGGTTACCAAGATTATCAGGTTATTGAGGGAAAGTTAATTGCAGAAGGAGGCAGGTAACATGCAGTTTGTCATTGACTGACTGGAGTACTTGTAAAGCGAGACAGCTGGACACAGCAAGATTGCAGAGAGGAAGCAGACATATGTAGCACCACATTTTACAGGTAAACCCATTTATCAAGAAAGGCCATACAGTCATAGAGATGTACAGCACGGAAACAGACCCTTCGGTCCAACCCGTCCATGCCGACCAGATATCTCAACCTAATCTAGTCCCACCTGCCAGCACCCGACCCATATCCCGCCAAACCCTCCCTATTCATATACCCATCCAGGTGTCTTTTAAATGTTGTAATTGTACTAGCCTCCACCACATCCTCTGGCAGCTCATTCCATACACGCACCACCCTCTGCGTGAAAAGGTTGCCCCTAAGACTTCTTTTAAAACTTTCCGCTATCATCCTAAA
Organism: Hemiscyllium ocellatum; assembly: GCF_020745735.1. Taxonomy (NCBI): domain Eukaryota; kingdom Metazoa; phylum Chordata; class Chondrichthyes; order Orectolobiformes; family Hemiscylliidae; genus Hemiscyllium; species Hemiscyllium ocellatum. The sequence continues at coordinate 7,872,331 of NC_083414.1, forward strand.
CCTATGCCCTCTAGTTCTAGACTCCCCACCTCAGGGAAAAGACTTTGTCTATTTACCCTATCCATGCCCCTCATGAATTTATAAACGTCTATAAGGTCACCCCTCAGCCTCCGACGCTCCAGGGAAAACAGCCTCAGCCTATCCAGCCTCTCCCTATAACTCAAACCCTCTAACCCTGGCAGCATCCTTGTAAATCTTTTCTGAACCCTTTCAAGTTTTGCAACATCCTTCCAATAGAAAAGAGACAAGAATTGCATACAATATTCCAACAGTTGCCTAACCGACATCCTATACAGCTGCAACGTGACATCCCAACTCCTGTACTCAATACTCTGACCAATTAAGGAAAACATACCAAATGCCGTCTTCACTATCCTATCTACCTGCGACTCCACTTTCAAAGAGCTATGAACTTGTACTCCAAGGTCTCTTTGTTCAGCAACACTCCCTAGGATCTTACCATTAAGTGTATAAGTCCTGCTAAGATTTGCTTTCCCAAAATATAGCACCTCACATTTATCTGAATTAAACTTCATCTGCCACTTCTCAGCTCATTGGCCCATCTGTTCAAGATCCCATTGTACTCTGAGGTAACCTTCTTTGCTGTCTGCTACACCTCCAATTTTGGTGTCATCTGCAAACTTACTAACTGTACCACTTATGCTCACATCCAAATCATTTATGTAAATGACAAAAAGGAGAGGACCCAGCACCGATCCTTGTGGCACTCCACTGGTCACAGGCCTCCAGTCTGAAAAACAACCCTCCACTACCACCCTCTGTCTTCTACCTTTGAGCCAGTTCTGTATCCAAATGGCTAGTTCTCCCTGTATTCCATGAGATCTAACCTTGCTGATCAGTCTCCCATGGGGAACCTCGTCGAACGCCTTACTGAAGTCCATATAGATCACATCTATTGTTCTGCCCTCATCAATCCTCTTTGTTACTTCTTCACAAAACTCAGTCAAGTTCATGAGACATGATTTCCCACGCACAAAGTCAGATTGACTGTCCCTAATCAGTCCTTGCCTTTCTAAATACGTGCACATAGTTCCCTACTTCATCAGTTTGCTCTGGGTTGAGCTAACACTCCTTCATCCAGCTCCTGTTCTCCACCTCAGTCACTGAGTTGACAGGGAGTATATCTTAGAGCGGTAGTGTTCAGGCAGAGGGTGGTGAATCTGTGGAAGGCGATGTGACATAGGGCTGTGGACACCAAGTAATTGGGTGTATGAAGATAGATAGGCTGTTAATTAGTATGGGAATCAAGGGTTACAGGAAAAGGTTGGAGAATGGAGTTAAGAAACAGGTCAGCTTTGATTGATTGGTGCAGCAGATGCAATGGGCTGAATGGCCAAATTCTGTTGCTTTAATATCGAGGGCCGAAGGGCCTGTTCTGCACTGTATTATTCTATGTTCTATTTATCTTATAGTCTTGTGGTGCTAAAAGAACCCTGTTCTCTCCTCCTCCCTCTGCACCTTTTTACAGAGAGTATGTTGCGCACTGCCAGTAGCCCGGACAGTCTGCGGTCTCGGACCCCCATGATCACCCCAGACCTGGAGAGCGGAACCAAACTCTGGCACCTGGTCAAGAACCACGATCACATGGACCAGAGGGAAGGGGACCGAGGCAGCAAGATGGTGTCTGAGATCTATCTGACCCGCCTCTTGGCCACCAAGGTGAGTAATGCCCATTTCTGTGGCAGAACAGGGCTTCTGTTGCATGGAGGGAAGTGTATTTGCTACTGAGCCAAGAATTGGCATCAATTTGGGTGAGTCAAGAGCATGGTGCTGGAAAAGCACAGCAGGTCAGGCAACAGGAAGAGGAGAATCGACGTTTCAGGCATAAGCCCTTCAGCCCGTATGCCTGAAAAGTCAATTCTCTTGCTCCTCGGATTTTGCCTGATCGACTGTGCTTTTCCAGCACCACAATCTTGACTCTATTTCCAGCATCTGCGGCCCTCACTTTCTCCTGTCATATCGAGTGAGCTCAACACCAACTTACCGGGTGTCAGGGATCTGATTCTAAAACACAAAGCCTTTCGCACAGCCTTGTTTTTTTTTTCCCTGTCCAACCTCAGTGTGCCTTCCACATGCAAGAAATGAGCAAATGAGTTTAAGAAATCCTTGGCCAAGTCAGAGTCATCTTGCCAACCAATCATCACCCTTTGCTCCTGCAGTATAAATTGTTGTAGTTGTTTGAAATTTGGGTATTCTTGTGTTTGTCCTGAAAAGAACAAGATGAAAAGCTTCAGCCATGTGGACTCTTCTTAGCCAGTATTCAAATTCAAGGAATTAACCTTGCTGGTAGCTTGAATTTCAGCCAATTGCTCTAACTATTTGTGTTTGTGATGTCCGTCAGTAATTGCGGCCTTCATTGCATTTGCTTCTTGACTTCTAAACCCTGAAGAAACTTCACTATCGTACAATATCCAGTCTACCCTGAGCTCTCCAAGTTTCCCTTGTTACTTCTTTCATTCATTGAGCATCACTGGCTGGGTCAGCATTTATTGTCCTGTCCCTGTTTGCCCCTTGGGAAGGTGTCGATGCGCCACCTTCTTGAACGACTGCAGTCCATGTGCTTTAGGTAGACCCACAATGCCCTTCAGAAGAGGATTACAGGAGTTTGACCCAATAACAGTGAAGGAATGGTTCCAAGTCAGGATGGTATGTGTTTCAGAGGGGATCTTGCCAAGGGTGGGACAGTGTTCCCGTATATTTTCTGTTTGTGTCCTCCTAGGTGATGGTAATTATTGGTTTGAAAAGTGTTGTTGAAGGCACTTTGTTGACTTACTGCATAAGGCAACTGTGTTGATTTGTTGGCAAGTGGACAGTAATTGGTAGAAGGGTTGCCATGGCGAAAACACCAGTAGATGATGACTGAAAGTTAACTGCCAAGCTTTGTTTAAATTTTTGCAGTTTAAATCTTTATTCTCCTTTGCATTAATAATCTTGTGAATGTTCCGATCTCTGCAAGACAGAAAGCTGCGACAAAATTTAGATTAGATTAGATTAGATTACTTACGGTATGGAAACAGGCCCTTCGGCCCAACAAGTCCACACCGACCCGCCGAAGCGCAACCCACCCATACCCCTACATTTACCCCTGACCTAACACAACGTGCTTCAGGGCAATTTAGCATACCAGGATGCTGCCTGGACTGGAGGGCATGTCTTATGAAAAAAGGTTGAGGGAGCTAGGGCTTTTCTCATTGGAGCGAAGAAAGATGAGAGGTGACTTGATAGAAGTGTACAAGATAATGAGAGGCATAGGTAGAGTAGATAGCCAAAGACTTTTCCCCAAGGCTGGAATGGCTATCATGAGTGAGCATAATTTTAAGGTGATTGGAAGAAGGTTTAGGGGAGATGTCAGAGGTAGGTTCTTCACTCAGGGAGTGGTGGGTGTGTGGAAAGCATTGCCAGCGGTGGCAGTAGAGTCAGAGACATTAGGGACATTTAAGCGACTCTTGGATAGGCTCATGGATGATCGTAAAATGAAGGGTATGTAGATTAGTCTGATCTTAGAGTAGGATACAAGGTTGGCACAACATCGAGGGCTGAAGAGCCTGTACTGTGCTGCACTGTTCTATGTTCTATATAAAATACATCATTTCTTTAGCAGTATTTAAGCTTAAGATAACATTTAGGATGACACTGAGGAGAAATTAGTTCGCTCTGATGACTGTTTCTTGGGAACACTTGTGAATGTGCAGTCATTGAATATGTTTCAAGGTTGGGATTGATAGATTTTTGGGAACTAGGGAAATTAACTAGTTTAGAGCTCTGGTGGGAAAGTGAGGTTAAGGTGAATAATCAAGTAAAAAAATGAGGTCTGCAGATGCTGGAGATCACAGCTGCAAATGTGTTGCTGGTCAAAGCACAGCAGGCCAGGCAGCATCTCAGGAATAGAGAATTCGACGTTTCGAATAATATTCGTAAGGTGAATAATCAGCCTTAACCTTAGTAAATGGTGGGACAGGCTCAATGGGCTGAGTGGCCTACTTCTCTCATTACTTATACCCTTGGTTTATATAATTGAAGAACAAAGTCCATGTGGCAGAGGGGATGAGAAGACTGGGTAAATGAGACTAATATCATCCAAACATAATGAGCTGACTGGCAGAGAGCTTAGAATTTTGCAGTCTGTTGGACAACCTCTCTATAATTCACAAGGAGCAGGTAACTAAAATTCAGAGGTGGGAACAATAGACACATCAGTCTCCATTAAATAGAGAAAAACCCAAAACTGGAGAGACTCCCAACTGAGTTGGAATGTTGGAACAAAGAAACAGGCCATGAAAACCCTCCCTGCCTTTCAATTTTGTTTTGTGGTGTCCATCACTTTGAGCATCATTGGCTAGACCAGCATTTGTTCCCATCCCTAATTGCCCTTGAGAATCTTGCAGTCTTCAACCACGGCAATTTGTGAGGGTGAGGGGGTGGGGAGGGTGAGGGGGGTACTACACACGGTACGAACTGATCTGTACCTTAACTTCATCTGTCTGCCTTGACCCTATATCCCTTAAGACCTAAAGGATAACGCCAACTTTAAGGTGGCTAACCCCTTCTAACATCCAGTATGTGAGGGTTTGGGAGGGTGATCAGTAGAATCTCTGGTTTGCAGTGTTGGACTGTCCTCCAACGTGCTTCAGGGGAAACATGTCTCGTGCGTAAATCCGAAATGGCTCTGACTTTGGACGGTTTTATCTCTTTCAGGGAACTCTGCAGAAGTTTGTGGATGACTTGTTTGAGACAATATTCAGCACAGCACACAGGGGGAGTGCCCTTCCTCTTGCAATTAAATACATGTTTGACTTTCTGGATGAACAGGCTGACAAACACCTGATCACTGACCATGACGTGCGACATACCTGGAAGAGTAACTGGTGAGTGTCCACCTTGGAATGAGCCTCAACAGGACGAGGGCAAAATATCTCTTAGATCACTACTGGGCAGCTCTAGTGTGAACTTGAGAATGTCCTAGTTGTATGGACAAGAACAGGGCAGCATGGTGGCTCAGTGGTTAGTATTGTTGTAGGTATGTTGTATTTGTTAGTATTGTTGTAGGTATGGAGTCACATTGAGGCCAGACAAGGTAAGGATGGCTGTTTCCTTTCCTAAAGGACATTGCTGAATCAGATGGATTTTTCCCAACAATCGATTCACGGTCATCATTAGACTTTTAATTCCAGTTTCTTTTCAAGTTCAAATTCCACCATCTTCCATGTCCCCAGAACATTCCTGGGTGTCTGGATTAACAGTGCAGCATTAATACCATGTAGCCATCACCTCCCATTAAGAGAATTGTGAATAAAACAAATACCTTTTACACAGTGTCACAGTTCGACACAATTGTTGAATGGCTGAATTGACAGTTCATTAACTAGATGTTGGGAAGTCATGTTGCGGCTGCACAGGACGTTGGTTAGGCCACTTTTGGAATATTGCGTGCAATTCTGGTCTCCCTTCTACAAAAAGGATGTTGTGAAACTTGAAAGGGTTCAGAAAAAAATGTACAAGGGTGTTGCCAGGGTTGGAGGGTTTGAGCTATAGGGAGAGGCTGAATAGGCTGGGGCTGTTTTCCCTGGAGCATCGGACGCTGAGGGCTGACCTTACAGAGTCTTATAAAATCATGAGGGAAATGGATAGGGTATATAGATAAGGTCTTTTCCCTGGGGTCGGGGAGTCCAGAACGAGAGGGCGTAGGTTTAGGATGAGAGGGGAAAGATTTAAATGGAACATAGAACATAGAAAAATACAGCCCTCAATGTTTGGCCGATCCAAGCCCACCTAACCTACCCTAGCCCACTATCCTCCATATACCTATCCAATGCCCGTTTAAATGCCCATAAAGAGGGAGAGTCCACCACTGCTACTGGCAGGGCATTCCATGAACTCATGACTCGCTGACTCCCAAGGGATAACCTTTTCACACAAAGACTGTGGAATGAGCTGCCAGAGAATGTGGTGGAGGCTGGTACAATTGCAACATTTAAAAGGCATCTGGATGGGTATATGGATAGGAAGGGTTTAGAGGGATATGGGCCAAATGCTGGTAAATGGGACTAGATTGCTTTAGGATATCTGGTCGGCATGGACGAGTTGGACAGAAGGATCTGTTTCCGTGCTGCACATCTCCATGATTCTATGACTCAAGTATCAGAATCTACTCTCTGAGTTCGCTTCTGTGCACTGCTTTGGAAAAATGTCCCACATGGAATCGTAGACGTGGACATGAATTACATTCCTCTATGTTCTCTTATTAACCATAGAGAGCTATCAGCGTCTTGCTGTTGAAATGTGGCTATGTTTCCTACCTGTATTTTGTCTATGTATGGCTTATGTATTGCGAGTCTCAGTGCAACTTACATTAGAGTTCCAATTTCAATTCCAGTGTCTCGTCCAGCCCTCTGTTACAGCCTGTATTTCTCCAGAATGAATGGTAAAATATTGGTAGGTTGGTTATTGAAATCTTGATTTTTTTATTCCTTGCACATAATACTCTGCACTTTTATTTGTTTTGTTTCCCTAGTCTACCTCTACGATTTTGGGTGAATGTTATCAAAAATCCGCAGTTTGTGTTTGACATTCACAAGAACAGTATTACAGACGCCTGTCTCTCAGTGGTAGCCCAGACGTTCATGGACTCCTGTTCCACCTCTGAACATAAACTGGGCAAGGACTCGCCCTCCAACAAACTACTGTACGCGAAAGACATTCCAAACTACAAAAACTGGGTGGAGAGGTAAGCACAAAGTCATTTGCTTTCAGTGGTTGTTACTCGGTTGTGTTGGGTTGGAAGAACCAACTTTGCTGAGTTTTGGATCTACACCTAAGCCACAAACAGCATTGTTAACCTCAAAGTTCACCTCATAATTCTATATAAAATGGAAGCATTGGAACAAGAGGAGGCCGTTCTGCCCCTCAAACCTGTTCTGTCTTGGCTGATCGCTACCTCAAATCCCAGCTGCCCGTTTTGGTGCCATATCCCTTGCTTGACAAGAACCTTGACAAGGTTCTGAAGAGGGATCATTGGACTCAAAATGTTAACTCTCTTTCTCTCTCCATAAATGCTGCCAGATCTGCTGAGTTTCTCCAGCAATTTTTGTTTTGGTTTCAGGTTTCTAGCATCTTTTGTTCTTTGTTTTATGGACTGGAGTCTTGCTGACCTCAGAGATTGATCCCTCTCTCGACTCAAGAGCGTGTTTTTGGGGGGAGGCATTAGGATTTTGCAAGGCTAGTGAGTGAGAGAGATAGTGAGTGCCCCACATTTTCACTCCTCTCAGTGTGAGAAAACTTCCTGACAGCACCCCTGACAAAATTTCACATGGAATGCCCCTGATCTGGACTCCCAACCAGAAGAAATGGGGATTTCTCTCTCTCTCTCAATCTCTCTCAGTCTCTCTCTACCCTGCCCCCCCCCCACCATTAGATTCTTCAGTCATTTTCGAGTCTTCAATTAGATCACCTCTAAATCTTCCACACCCAACTGTTCTGCCTCTCAAAGAGACCCTTCTATTTCCATTGTGTCCCAATGACAGATGTCAAAAATTGTCAAGTTATGTAGCTAACCCGAATATTGGCCCTAAAGCTGACCCTTACCCTAACCCTGATCTTAACCCTGACCCAAACCCCAATCCTGGGCCTATCCCTGACCCTGATCCTAACCCTGACCTTAAACCTAACCATAGCCCTGACTCTGACTCTTACCCCAACCCTGGCCCTAATCCTGATCCCAACCGTGACCTTAACCCTGATGTTAACCCTAACCATAATCCTGACTCTGACTCTAACCCTAACCTTGGTCCTAACCCTGATCCAAACCGTGATATTAACCCGAAACATCACCCTGACCCTGACCCTAACCTCAACTCTGGCCCTAACCCTGATCTTAATCCTAACCTTAACCCTGATGTTAACCCTAACCCCAACCCTGGCTCAAACCTCTGACACTGACCCTGACCCTGATCTGAACCCTGATGTTAACCTGAAACATAACCTTGACCCTGACTCTAACCTCAACCCTGGCCCTAACCCCTGACCCTGATTCAACCCCTGATGTTAACCCAAATCATAACCCTGACTCTGACTCTAACCCTGACTCTGCTCCTAACCTAACCCTGACCCTGACCTTAACCCTGACCAAGACGCTAACTCCGAACCTGACCCATTCCAGTTTTAGAGGAGAAAGTGAGGTCTGCAGACACTGGAGTATCAGAGTTGAAAATGTGTTGCTGGAAAAGCGCAGCAGGTCAGGCAGCATCCAAGGAACAGGAAATTCGACGTTTTGGGCATAAGCCCTTCATTTCAGTTTTAGTCAGGTTGAAATTATTATAATTGGGCTACAACTGAATGTAATAATGCTGCAATTTATATCCAATGCGGCCTTACCTGAATGCCTCATGGAATTATTAATTATGGACCTACCAGTTCGAGCTGCAACAGGCCACTCGGCCCTGCAAGCTTTCTCAGCCATCCCGTAAGATCGTATGTGATCTAGTTACTCCACTGGCCTACTCCCCCAATAACCTTTCACCTCTGTCTTGTTTATCAAACGTTCATCCAACTCCTGCCTTAAAAATTGTCAAAGACTCGGCTTCCACCACGTTTTTAAGAAGAGATTTGCAAAGACAGTGATGTTGCCCTCTGCAAGAAATTTCTTGTCACTTCTTGTTGTATTGGCTGTTTTGGTCGGGTGGAGGGTGTTTCGACACATTTTGACCACTTTTGGCCAAAACGTCGATTTTTCCTGCTCCTCGGACGCTGCCTGACCTGCTGTGCTTCTCCAGCACCACTCTAATCTAGACTCTGGTTTCCAGCATCTGCAGTCCTCACTTCTGCCTTTATTAAGTGTCAGGCAGTCGCATCCCACAAACCCCAACAGAAATGGGTGACGCAGATAGGAGGGGAATTCTCTGTTTGTCTTCGAATAATCACGTGGGATCTTTCTGACGTCCAGTCAAACGGCCATATTTAGTTGAAGAGCAGGAATCCCAGCCTTGTTGACCTCATCTGGTTCTGTCAGCTTCTGCCCAGAAGGTGCGAGTGCTTTCTACTGAACCAAACACCACATACCAGTCGACTGTCAGTGTGTTCCCTTGCAGTGGGAGGCCACTCCAGATATGCTCCTATCCCGTTGCATCTCCTGATTTTACAAAGATTTAAGACTAAAACAGAATAAAAAGAGATAAAAGTCAACGTGCAATTTAGAGTCATAGAGTCATACAGCACGGAAACAGACCCTTTGGCCCATCTTGTCCATGGCGAGCAGATATCCCATATTACTCCAGGCCCATTTGCCAGCATTTGGCCCATATCCCTCCAAACCCTTCCTATTCATATACCCATCCAGATGCCTCTTAAATGTTGTAACTGTACCAGCCTCCACCACTTCCTCTGGCAGCTCATTCCATACACCCACCACCCTCTGAGTGAAAATGTTGCCCCTTAGATCTCTTTTAAATCTTTCCCTTCTCACCTTAAATCTATGCCCTTTAGTCTTAAACTCCCCTACCCTGGGAATAAGACCTTGGCTATTCACTCTATCCATGCCCCTCATGATTTTATAAACCTCTATAAGGTCATCCCTCAGCCTCTGACGCTCCAGCAAAAACAGCCCCAGCCTGTTCAGCCCCTCTCTGTAGCTCAAACCCTCCAACCCTGGCATCATCCTTGTAAATCTTTTCTGAACCCTTTCAAGTTTCACAGCAACTACTCATGGCTGCACCTGATTGGATGTTGAGGTTGGTTGGTTCATTGAGGTTCCACTATGATCCATATCCCCCTACACTCCCCCACCCCACCTTTAACAGCCATAGAGGTGCAGTCACTTTGAGTTAATCACCACATTTTATATGCATTATATATTGTGAAATGAAGATTTTCCAACTGAATGCTTACTCTCGCTGCTCTGTTGATCCCAACACTTTGAGGATTAAGGATCTATTTCAATGATGGTTACTGTAGTTGATAAACTGCTGATCCATTAACACCTCGCCACATGCCCCGAGCTCAGAGTCACCCCTGCTTTCTGTTAGAGAAGTCTCATTATGGTAACTCTGTATTACCCAAATCTCCACTGAAGCTCCAAGCTGGGGTTTGAGAATTGTTGTGTCCCCTGCAAGAGCAGGGCAATGATACTGCTGGAGAGGCGGCTCAGACAATCCAAGGCACTGCAGGATGGTCAATACTGCTGTCTTGGAGCTCCACACCCTGACACATCTGACCCCCCAACTTTCGGAAACCCCTTGGTGTACCCCAGGGAATGGGCTGGAAGGTAGAGCTGAAGCCATGGTTGTGCGGAAGAGCTAGGCTTGATGGACTGCCTGAAGAAGGGCTTATGCCTGAATCTCCTGTTCCTTGATGATGCCTGACCTGCTGCGCTTTTCCAGCAACACATTTTCAGCTCTGATCTCCAGCATCTGCAGTCCTCACTTTCTCCTTGATAGACTGAATGCCTACTCTTGCTGCTATGTTCTTGTCTGTCTCTGAACCTGCGTTGAAACTAATGTTGCGATGTGCTGTGGTTACATCTGTGCTTTGGCTGTGTGTGATGTTGTGAAGTCCGCTCATTTTCTCATGTTTCGGGGCAGGTACTATGCAGATATCTCCAAGATGCCTGTGATCAGTGACCAGGACATGAGCGCTTACCTGGCAGAGCAGTCTCGCCTACACTTGAGCCAGTTCAACAGCAATAGTGCACTGCATGAGATCTACACCTACATCAACAAGTACAGAGACGAGGTAAGGACCTCAAGAAAACTGTTGTCTGACCATTCCCTTTTCCCTCATGTCTTTCTAGTTGTTAACTCTCCCTGAGACAGGCCTGGATGGATATTAGTGAGACAGATATTGGCTGCTTCACAAGGTTTAGCTCAAATGGCCCTGATTTTCAATCCTTGCCATCCCAACTGTGGCTGGAGCACAAGCTGAGCTGGATCCTGAGCGTGAGACATAGAACATAGAACATAGAACAATACAGCACAGAACAGGCCCTTCGGCCCACGATGCTGTGCCGAACATTTGTCCTACCTTAAGCACCTATCCATGTACCTATTCAATTGCCGCTTAAAGGTCACCAATGATTCTGACTCTGCCACTCCCACAGGCAGCGCATTCCATGCCCCCACCACTCTCTTGGTAAAGAACCCACCCCTGACATCCCCCCTATACCTTCCACCTTTCACCTTAAAATTATGTCCCCTTGTAACACTCTGTTGTACCCGAGGAAAACGTCTCTGACTGTCTACTCTATCTATTCCCCTGATCATCTTATAAACTTCTATGAAGTCACCCCTCATCCTTCGCCGTTCCAATGAGAAAAGGCCGAGAACTCTCAACCTATCCTCGTATGACCTATTCTCCATTCCAGGCAACATCCTGGTAAATCTCCTCTGCACCCTCTCCAAAGCTTCCACATCTTTTCTAAAGTGAGGTGACCAGAACTGCACACAGTACTCCAAATGTGGCCATACCAAGGTCCTGTACAGCTTCAACAGCACCTCACAACTCTTGAATTCAATCCCTCTGCTTATGAATGCTAATACACCATAGGCCTTCTTACAAGCTCTATCTGCCTGAGTGGCAACTTTCAAAGATCTATGAACATAGGCCCCAAGATCCCTCTGCTCCTCCACCTTACTAAGAACCCTATCGTTAACCCTGTATTCCGCATTCTTATTTGTCCTTCCAAAATGGACAACCTCACACTTGACAGAATTGAACTCCATCTGCCACTCCTCAGCCCAGCTCTGCATCATATCTAAGTCCCTTTGCAGCCGACAACAGCCCTCCTCACTATCCACAACTCCACCAATCTTTGTATCGTCTGCAAATTTACTGACCCACCCTTCGACTCCCTCTTCCAAGTCATTAATGAAAATTACAAACAGCGGAGGACCCAGAACTGATCCCTGCGGAACTCCACTTGTAACTGGGCTCCAGGTTGAATACTTACCATCTACCACCACTCTCTGACTTCGACTGGTTAGCCAGTTCTTTATCCAACTGGCCAAATTTCCCTCTATCCCATGCCTCCTGATTTTCTGCATAAGCCTACCATGGGGAACCTTATCAAATGCCTTACTAAAATCTATGTACACTACATCCACTGCTCTACCCTCATCCACATGCTTGGTCACCTCCTCAAAGAATTCAATAAGACTTGTAAGGCAAGACCTACCCCTCACAAATCCGTGCTGGCTGTCCCTAATCAAGCAGTGTCTTTCCAGATACTCATAAATCCTATCCCTCAGTACACTTTCCATTACTTTGCCCACCACCGAAGTAAGACTAACTGGCCTGTAATTCCCGGGGTTATCCCTATTCCCTTTTTTGAACAGGGGCACAACATTCGCTACTCTCCAGTCCCCTGGTACCCCTCCCATTGACAGTGAAGACGAAAAGATCATTGCCAACAGCTCTGCAATTTCCTCTCTTGCTTCCCACATAATCCTAGGATATTTCCCGTCAGGCCCGGGGGACTTGTCTATCCTCAAGTTTTTCAAAATGCCCAACACATCTTCCTTCCTAACAAGTATCTCCTCTAGCTTACCAGTCTGTTTCATACTCTCCTCTTCAACAATACGGTCCCTCTCATTCGTAAATACTGAAGAAAAGTACTCATTCAAGACCTCTCCTATCTCTTCCGACTCAATACACAGTCTCCCACTACTGTCCTTGATCGGACCTACCCTCGTTCTCGTCATTCTCATGTTCCTCACATACGCATAAAAGGCCTTGGGGTTATCCTTGATCCTACCCGCCAAAGATTTTTCATACCCTCTCTTAGCTCTCCTAATCCCTTTCTTCAGCTCCCTCCTGGCTATCCTGTATCCCTCCAATGCTCTGTCTGAACCTTGTTTCTTCAACCTTATGTAAGCCTCCTTCTTCCTCCTTACAAGACATTCAACCTCCCTCGTCAACCAAGGTTCCCTCACACGACCATCTCTTTCCTGCCTGACAGGTACATACATATCAAGGACACGCCGTATCTGTTCCTTGAAAAAGTTCCACATTTCAATGACATCCTTCCCTGACAGCCTGTGCTCCCAACTTATGCTCCTCAGATCCTGTCTTGCAGCATCATATTTACCCTTCCCCCAATTGTAAAACCTACCCTGTTGCACACACCTATCTCTCTCCATAACCAAGGTGAAAGTCACAGAATTGTGGTCACCATCACTAAAATGCTCACCTACTGACAAGCCCATCACTTGTCCCGGTTCGTTACCAAGTACCAAATCCAATCTACATACTGAGTTAGAAAAGCTTCCTGGACACACTGCACAAACACCGCCCCGTCCAATCTACTTGATCTAAAGAGCTTCCAGTCAATATTTGGGAAGTTGAAATCGCCCATGACTACGACCCTGTGGCTTCTGCACCTTTCCAAAAATCTGTTTCCCAATCTGTTTCTCCACATCTCTGCTGCTATTGGGGGGCCTATAGTAAGCACCCAACAAGGTGACTGCTCCTTTCCTATTTCTGACTTCAGCCCATACTACCTCCAAAGGCAGATCCCCCTCGAACTGCCTCTCTGCAGCCATTATACCATTTCTAATTAGCAACGCCACCCCCCCTCCTTTTTTACCACCCTCCCCAATCTTACTGAAACATCTGTAACCAGGAACCTCCAACAACCATTCCTGTCCCTCTTCTATCCACGTTTCCGTGATGGCCACAACATCGTAGTCCCAAGTACCGATCCACGCCTTAAGTTCACCCACCTTATTTCTGATACTCCTTGCGTTGAAGTATACACACTTGAACCCATCTCTGTGTCCGCAAGTATTCCCTGTCAGTGCTACCTTCTCCACAGCATCCCTACATTCTTGGACATCCTGAAAAACAGCTAACCTACTTGCTGGAGTACAAGTCCGGATCCCATCCCACTGCCAAATTAGTTTAAACCCTCCCGAACCTACCCCCCAGGATATTGGTGCCCTTCTGGTTCAGGTGCAACCCGTCCTGCTTGTACAGGTCCCACTTTCCCCAGAAAGCAGTCCAATTGTCCAAATACCTGAAACCCTCCCTCCTACACCATCCTTGCAGCCACATGTTCAACTGCACTCTCTCCCTATTCCTTGCCTCACTGTCACGTGGCACCGGCAACAACCCAGAGATGATGACTCTGTCCGTCCTAGCTTTTAGCTTCCAGCCTAACTTCCTGAGCTCCTGAATGACCTTCCCACCCCTCTTCCTACCTATGTCGTCAGTGCCAGTGTGCACCACGACTTCTGGCTGCACACCCTCCCCCTTAAGGATTCTGAAGACACAGTCCGAGACGTCTCGGACCCTGGCACCCGGGAGGCAACAAACCATCCAAGAGTCTCGCCCATGTCCACAGAACTGCCTGTCTGTCTCTCTAACTATAGAGTCTCCTATAACTAGCGCTCTCCTCCTCTCCCCCTTTCCTTTCTGAGCCTCAGAGCCAGACCTCGTGCCAGAGACCCGGTCACTGCAGCTTACCCCTGCTAGGCCGGCCCCCCTCAACAGTATCCAAAGCGGTATACTTATTGTTGAGGGGAACGACCACAGGGGATCCCTGCACTGCCTGCTTCCTCCCCTTCCCACCTCTAACTGTTACCCAGCTACCTCTGTTCTCTGGTGTAACTATGTCCCTGTAGCTTCTATCTATCACCCTCTCAGCCTCTTGAATAATTCTCAGTTCATCCAACTAGCTCCAGTTCCCTAACGCAGTCTGTGAGGAGCTGGAGCTGGCTGCACTTCCTGCAGGTGAAGTCGGTAGGAGCATCGATGGTCACCCTCTACCTCAAACATCCTGCAGGAGGAACATCCCACTGCCTGCACTGCCATAACTCTACACTTAGTCTCCAAAACAAGAACACTAAGTAGCTTACCTGTTCAGCTGACTGAGTCCTTTTTTTAGGTTAGAGGAGGAGGGAGGGTGGGAGACACTACACATGTAGTGTCTCGGGTTCATTCTCCACTCAAACTTCTTACCTCCCCAGAAGCCTCTGTTGACGACTTCCGGGTTCCCGCTCCTAGTTGAAAGAAAAACACAGACTTCCGGCTCCCCTCTCTGTGCGCCCTCTGTAGCACTGTAGATCTAGTCCATCCTGCTGGGTAGATCAAGCACGATGATTGTTCCCATCACGCCACAGGTTTTTAAAAATGTATTCATGGGATACGGACTCCCCTGACCCTATTCAGCATTTATTGCCCATCCCTAATTGCCCAGAGGGTGGCTTAAGAGTCAACCACATTGCTCTGGGTCTGGAGCCACATGTAGGCCAGACCAGGTAAGGATGGCAGTTTCCTTCCCTAAAGGACATCAGTGCCCAGATGGGTTTTCTCAACAATGTTTCCATAAGGTCAAAAGTGGGATGTTCATTACAATCACACAACATTCGAAATCATCGTTACTTCTCAGATACTGAAACAGTCCAGGCCCACAGACTTTGAAATCTGGACAATATCCAGGTTTGGGCTGGCAAGTAACATTGGTATCGCGCAAGTGCCATGTAATAGCCACCTCCAACAAGAAAGAATCTAACCATTGGCTCTTGACGTTCCATCAGTCCCACTAACAGCATCCTGGGGATTCCTATTGATGAAAACCTGAACTAACCTCGTCTATAAATATAGTGGCTACAAGACAAGGTCAGAGGCTGGGAATCCTGCTGTAAATAGTTCGCCTCCTGACTATCCGATGTTCACTCACCTACAAGGCACAAGTCAGGAGCGTGCTGGAATACTCCCCACTTGTCTGAATGGGTGCGGCCCCAACAACACTCAAAAAGTTCAACACCAGCCAGGACAAAGCAGCCGCTTGATTGGCACCACATCCACAACCACCCACTCCCTCCAATTCAGTGTGTACTCCCAAAAGACGCACTGCAGAAATTCACCAAAGCTCCTCAGACAGCACCTTCCAAACCCACAACCACTTCCATCTGGAAGGACAAGGGAAGCAGATACAGGAGAACACCAGCCTCCTGTTATACAGGACATTAGGGAGACCTCTTCTGGAATACTGTGTCCAGTTCTGGTCGCCCTGTTATAGGATGGATTTCACTACATTAGAGAGAGTTCAGAAATGATTTACCTGGAATGCAAAGTTAGAGTTATAAAGAAAGGCTGTGACTTTTCTCACTTAAGTGTAGGAGTTTGAGACTTATAGACTTTTATAAAATCATTTATAAAAGAAACCTTATAGACTTTTATAAAATCATGAGGGGTTGGCTGAATGAAAATCCAGGAACTCCCTGCCTAACAGCATTACAGAGTTACCCACACCTTATGGACTAGGGCAGTTCAAGAAGGCAGCTCATCACCACCTTCTCAAGGGGCAATTAGGGTCAGGCAATAAAAGCTGGTCTAGCCAGTGACACTCCCATTCCATGAATGAACTGTACAAGAGTGACACAGACCTACAGCCCACTACCTCCAAAAGTGTCAGAAACGGGTATACTGGGTGTAAAAGGAAAGTAGATCATGAATTAAGGGGGATAAGCTTGCAGGGCCTTCTCATGGTGTGGTGGTAGCATCCCTAACCTTGGCCTGGGTTCAAGTCCCACCAGTTCCAGAGGTGTGTAATAACATCTCTGAGCAGGTTAATTCAGAAAAACAACATGTTAAATAATAAAATATACAAGCTTTCAGGGCGATGGGGATAGAGCAGGGAAGTGGGGTTGACTGAATTCCTCCACTGTGAGCCAGCAGAGACTCAATGGCATGAATGGCCACCTTCAGACATCTTTGAATTTCTATCTGGGAAGTCAATGAAAGTTTTGCAGACAGTCCATGTAAAAGCAATAAGTGCATCAACGAGATGCAGTGTCAACTTCCAGTGACAGTGACAGATGATTCATTCCCTCTCCTGCATGGCTCATCAAGTTCTTCATTGCATTTGAATGATGGAGTGTGTGTTTCTGAGCTTGTACCTGGCTTATGAGGGCGATTTGAGAGCCATCTCCTAATTGGGTCCCTTGTTGGCCTGTATTTTGGCACAGAATTGACTCCAGTTTCACAACAAAACTGCCAATCTGTGAAAAACTTGGTATTCAAATAAATCACTGTGTCATTGTGGCTTGCCTTAATTAAACAAGCTTAGTGGTGTTTACACATGGAGCTACTAACAAATTTTAGAACTCTCTTTCACTTGACCCTTGGTTAGATTGAAGATCAAGTTTGCGTCACTACTTTTCATCATTTACATAAATGATTTGGACGCAAACATAAGAGGTACAGTTAGTAAGTTTGCAGATGACACCAAAATTGGAGGTGTAGTGGACAGCGAAGAAGGTTACCTCAGAATAAACTGGAATCTTGATCAGATGGGCCAATGGGCTGAGGAGTGGCAGATGGAGTTTAATTTAGAAAAATGTGAGGTGCTACATTTTGGGAAAGCAAATCTTAGCAGGACTTATACACTTAACGGTAAGGTCCTAGGGAGTGTTGCTAACAAAGAGACCTTGGGGTGCAGGTTCATAGCTCCTTGAATGTGGAGTCTCAGGTAGATAGGATAGTGAAGAAGGCGTTTGGTATGCTTTCCTTTATTGGTCAGAGTATTGAGTACAGGTGTTGGGAGGTCATGTTGCGGCTGTACAGGACATTGATTAGGCCACTTTTATAATATTGCGTGCAATTCTAATCTCCTTCCTATAGGAAGGGTGTTGTGAAACCTGAAAGGGCCCAGAAAAGATTTACAAGGATGTTGCTGGAGTTGGAGGGTTTGAGCTGTAGGAAGAGGCTGAACAGGCTGGGGCTGTTTTCCCTGGAGCATCTGAGGCTGAGGGGCGACCTTATAGAGGTTTATAAAATCTTGACGGGCATGGATAGGATAAATAGAGAAAGTCTCTTCCCTGGGGTCGGAGTTGAGAGGGGAAAGATATAAAAGAGACCTACGGGGCAACATTTTCACTCAGAGGGTGCTGTGTGTATGGAGTGAGCTGCCAGTGGAAGTGGTGGAGGCTGGTATAATTACAGCATTTAAAAGGCATCTGGATGGGTATATGAATAGGAAGGGAGTACAGGGATATGGGCCAAGTGCTGGCAAATGGAATTAGATTAGGTTCGGATATCTGGTCAGCATGGATGAGTTGGACTGAAGGGTCTGTTTCTGTGCTGTGTATTTCAATGACGCTATGACTCTAACTGGGGCAGTGTTGGTCTATGTGAAGACTTTGATAGTTTCTCATTAAAATTAGAAAGGTCAGTGATTTATGGCACACTTCTGGGGCAGCCAGGACTTGAACCCAAGCCTCTTGGTCTAGAGGTAGGGCCAGTACAAACAGACCACAGGAACCTGAAGGTGATAGTGAAGCCTCTTGCATTCAAATGGGCATTGGATGGTTATTTGCATGAAAATACTGTGCAAGGAGTGAAAAGGCAGGAGATTGGCACGAGGTAATGGATGCAGATTTAACGAGCCAGTACAAACAGAAAGGGCCCAATGCCCTTCTTATGCACTGTGACATGTCTGTGATTCTGTGAATATGGACATCCACATCTCCACAGAGCCCTCATCCTGAATCCTTTTCCATTGACTGCTCAGTTTTGGGGAGAAGAGACTTCGAACTGTGAAAGATTCTACAAATGTACCCCTCCCGACTTGTACTGTCCTTTAAATTACTCCCGGTTCTTTGGGAAGCTGTTGCTCCTGTTGCACAAAGAGTTGTGTTTGAGGAGAGCGCAGTCAGGGCACGATGAGTATAACAGCTTGTGAGGAATGAGTCATGTTGTGTCAGTGTTGTGTTGACTGCAAGAGAAATTGGAGATTCTGAGGCAAGTAACTTACCACCTGTCTCCTTAAAGCCTGTGTCTTGTAGGTAATGTTTTCGAGGAGAAAGTGAGGTCTGCAGATACTGGAGATCAGAGCTGAAAATGTGTTGCTGGAAAAGCGCAGCAGGTCAGGCAGCATCCAAGGAGCAGGAGAGCTGAAAATGTGTTGCTGGAAAAGCGCAGCATGTCAGGCAGCATCCAAGGCTGAAAATGTGTTCCTGATGAAGGGCTTATGCCCGAAACGTCGAATCTCCTGTTCCTTGGATGCTGCCTGACCTGCTGTGCTTTTCTAGCAACACATTTTCAGCCCTTGTAGGTAATGGACGTATCAGGGGTTTCATGGGAACTGAGTGCAGCGTGAGCATCACTCATGAAATTCGATGAGATCCAGAACATTGGCAAACCATTCACCACCTTCAAAATTCACCCCCTTCGTCTTCGCTCCCTTCAATATTTAAACCCATTTAGCAGCTTCATCATGGACGCTCAGTCCCCACACTGTGTATCATCTACAAGATGCACTGCAGCAATCCACCAAGCTCCTGAGTCAGCACTTTTCAAACCCACGACCACTTCCATCTAGAAGGACAAGGGCAGCAGATACATGGGAACACCACCCCCTGCAGGTTACCCGCCAAGCCACTCACCATCCTGACTCCCTCTCCAACACTGTCATGGGTCAATATCATGGAACCCCTGTCCAACACTGTCACAGGTCAATATCATGGAACTCCCTCTCCAACACTGTCATGGGTCAATATCATGGACTTCCCTCTCCAACATTGTCATGGGTCAATATTATGGAACTTCCTCCCCAACACTGTCATGGGTCAATATCATGGAACTCCCTCTACAAAAGTGTCATGTGTCAATATCATGGAACCCCCTCTCCAACACTGTCATAGATCAATATCATGGACTTCCCTCTCTAACACTGTCATGGGTCAATATCATGTAACTCTCTCTCTCCAACACTGTCACAGGTCCATATCATGGAACCCCCTCCCCAACACTCTCATGGGTCAATATCATGGAACTCTCTCTCCAACACTGTCATGGGTCAATATCATGGAACCCCCTCTCCAACACTGTCATGGGTCAATATCATGGAACCCCCTCTCCAACACTGTCATGGGTCAATATCATGGAACTCCCTCCCCAACACTGTCATGGGTCAATATCATGGATCCCCTGTCCCAACACTGTCATGATCAATATCATGAAATCGCTGTCCAACACTGTCATAGGTCAATATCATGGAACTCCCTCTCCAACACTGTCACAGGTCCATATCATGGAACTCCTTCTCCAACACTGTCATGGGTCAATATCATGGAATTCTCACTCCAACACTGTCATGGGTCAATATCATGGAACTCCCTCCCCAACACTGTCATGGGTCAATATCATGGAACTCCCTCTCCAACACTGTCATGGGTCAATATCATGGAACTCCCTCCCCAACACTGTCATGGGTCAATATCATGGAACTCCCTCCCCAACACTGCCATGGGTCAATATCATGGTACTCCCTCTCCAACACTGTCATGGGTCAATATCATGGAACTCCCTCCTCAACACTGTCATGGGTCAATATCATGGAACTCCCTCCCCAACACTGCCATGGGTCAATATCATGGAACTCCCTCCCCAACACTCTCACGGGTCAATATCATGGAATTCTCACTCCAACACTGTCATGGGTCAATATCATGGAACTCCCTCCCCAACACTCTCATGGGTCAATATCATGGAATTCTCACTCCAACACTGTCATGGGTCAATATCATGGAACTCCCTCCCCAACACTCTCATGGGTCAATATCATGGAATTCTCACTCCAACACTGTCATGGGTCAATATCATGGAACTCCCTCTCCAACACTGTCATGGGTCAATATCATGGAACTCCCTCCCCAACACTGTCATGGGTCAATATCATGGAACTCCCTCCCCAACACTGCCATGGGTCAATATCATGGTACTCCCTCTCCAACACTGTCATGGGTCAATATCATGGAACTCCCTCCTCAACACTGTCATGGGTCAATATCATGGAACTCCCTCCCCAACACTCTCACGGGTCAATATCATGGAACTCCCTCTCCAACACTGCCATGGGTCAATATCATGGAACTCCCTCCTCAACACTCTCACGGGTCAATATCATGGAATTCTCACTCCAACACTGTCATGGGTCAATATCATGGAACTCCTTCTCCAACACTGTCATGGATCAATCTACACCACAAGAGGTTCAAGAAGGCAGCTCATTGTTGCTTTCTCAGGGCAATAAATGATGGCTGAAGGACATCCTTGTCCTCTTCATGAATAATGAAGAGAAAGAAAAGTTTTCCATCTCTGGGAATTTGCTCGTGTTATATCCGGGGACTGTTGTCAGCTCAGAGACTGTTGTGAATTGTCACTGACTCCATTAACACTGTATCGTACGGGTACCAGCTTGCCAGAAGCTGAAGTAGACACTCATCAATCATTTCAGTACTTGAGTAATTTCCTATGTTCAATGGAAGCTTCCATCTCTCCCCTGCCAGGCCATAAACTCAGTCCTGTCACTTTCACCCTCACCAGATCAAATCACCTCTCTTTATTCAACCTCTTCAAATCCTTATATCACTGCTCTACCCTTCAAGGTCTCTGGGCAAGAATTGAAAATCCTGAATTGCTTTCATTGTATCCATTCCCCAAGTCCCGCTGATTTATAAAAGTTTACTGTAGCTTTTAGACTCTGTGATTTTGATCATAATACCCACAGGAGTAACAGCAATACCTTGGAGAATTGCCACTCACTCTTTTCCCATCACCAGTTTCCAGTCTGCTGTATGTAACCTGTGGGCTAGAAGACCGCTGTTCAAATCCCCGTTGCTCCTGACCAGAGGTGTGTCAGAACAGGTTGGATAAAAGAATCAACTAGGCAATAGTGAGGACTGCAGATGCTGGAAAACAGAGTTTAGATTAGAGTGGTGCTGGAAAAGCACAGCAGGGCAGGCAGCATCCGAGGAGCAGGAAAATTGACATTTCGGGCAAAAGGGGATTCCTGATGAAGGGCTTTTGCCCGAAACATCGATTTTCCTGCTCCTCGGATGCTACCTGACCCTCTGTGCTTTTCCAGAACCACTCTAATCTAACCTCTGGATAAAAGAATCTACAATCTGTCTGGATCTGAGAAGTTTATTTGACAGGTCAGGTTGACATGACTTCACTCGAGGAGCAATCCATTTAGCCACTATAATTTGTTCTGACAATCCTTTTCCTCATGTAGGCAGTACGGTGGCAGAGTGGTTAGCACTGCTGCTTCACAGCGCCAGAGACCCGGGTTCAATTCCCACCTCAGGCGACTGACTGTGTGGAGTCTGCACGTTCTCCCCGTGTCTGCGTGGGTGTGCTCCGGGTGCTCCGGTTACCTCCCACAGTCCAAAGATGTGCGGGTCAGGTGAATTGGCCATGCTAAATTGCCCGTAGTGTTAGGTAAGGGATAAATGTGGGGGTATGGGTGGGTTGCGCTTCGGCGGGTCAGTGTGGATTTGTTGGGCCGAAGGGCCTGTTTCCACACTGTATGTAATCTAATGTGTTTCAAACTCTCTCTTACAGGCCCAAGTTCAGCCTGTGTGCACTGCCTGACCAGGCAGCACATTCCAAATTCTAAACATGTGGAAACGTGGCACAGTGGCTCAATGGTTAGCACTGCTGCCTCACAGTGCCAGAGACCCAGGTTCAATTCCACCCTTGGGCGACTGTCTATGTGGAGTTTACACATTCTTCCCATGTCTGCATAGGTTTCCTCCCACAGTCCAAAGATGTGCAGTTTAGGTGGATTGGCCATGCTAAATTGCCCCAGGGATGTGCAGTTAGGTGGATCGGGCATGGGAAATGCAGGACTGTGGAGTAGGTCTGGGTGGGATGCGCATCAGAGGGTTGGTATGGACTAGATGGGCAGAATGGTGTGCTTTCACACTGTGGGGATTCTATGATTCACATTATCTCTGTTCTTCTGCCAAACTGTACCCATTCCCTATTGACCTTTGAGCCATTGGAAATTATTAACTTTTTTTTAACTTGGCAGCATCTGTGGAGAGAAAAACAGTTAATATTTTAAAACATGTGTGACCTTTTTGAACTCCTTAAACCACTACCACTGTTTCTCTCTCCATGGACAGGCCGAGTTCCTCGTGTGCTCTAAGTGTTTCTTTCAGATTTTCAGCAACTTTTTCTTGGATTTACCTTGATAATTTTAAACACCTTGATCAAATCTCCCTTTAGCCTTCTGTACCTTAAGCTGAACCCCAGTCCCTTGCTCTGTGGGAAGGTTCACCTCCCGATGCTCCTTACCCTCCCTGAATGGTGATGCTCCGAACCTGTCGTTAGTGATGGTGTGCATTGAGATGTCACCGTGGTCTTTCTATTTTGTTGAGTTGCTTTGCAGCAGTAATTAACAACAAACACGAAGATAAAAAGAAGTCATGAGAAAGACACACGAATACCATATTGTCTTGATTAGGTGTGAGCTCCATTTTGAGTGGGAGGCTTTGTTGAAGCGCCTGTTTATTTGGTGTTATTTTTAAATTCTGTAATTAGCTTCAATTCCCAAATGTAGTGTAAACCAGATTGGCGTTGGCTGCCCGTCAGCTTTCTAGTTGTCAGCCGCTGTGTCCTCTAGTCCTTGTCGTTACTGCGCAGACTTTGCGTTAATCTTCTCATTAACTTTAAACCACAGCGCACATTGTGTATGGAGGATGATGGTGTCTATGCAGAATTCCTCAGCTGCTATATGGTGGTGCATGTGAGAAGCTTAGAGGGAGCATTGCTTTTTTTATTGTTTTAGGCCAGCATTTATCGGCCATCCCAGAGGGCAGTTAAGAGCCAACCACATTGCTGTGGGTCTGGAGTCACATGTAGGCCAGACCAGGTAAGGATGGCAGTTTCCTTGCCGAAAGGGCATGAGTGAACCAGCTGGGCTTTTCCAACTATTGGCAATAGATTCATGATCATCATTAGGCCCTTAAGTCCAGATTCTGTATTGAATCCCAATTTCACCATATGCCGTGGCAGGATTTGAACCTGAGTCCCCAGAAGGTGGGGTAAAAAATGAGGTCCGCAGATGCTGGAGATCACAGCTGAAAATGTGTTGCTGGTTAAAGCACAGCAGGTTAGGCAGCATCCAAGGAACAGGAAATTCGACGTTTCGGGCACAAGCCCTTCATCAGGAATGAGGAGAGGGTGCCAGGCAGGCTAAGGTAAAAGGTAGGGAGGAGGGACTTGGGGGAGGGGCGATGGAGATGTGATAGGTGGAAGGAGGTCAAGGTGAGGGTGATAGTCTGGAGTGGGGTGGGGGCGGAGAGGTCAGGAAGAAGACAGAAGGTGGGCTGGGTTTCTGGATTTACACTCCAGTGATAATACCATCAGGCCATTGCCTCCCCCAGTGTTGCCACTTCCCCATTGTCTGATTATTTAGCACCTTTCTCTCATTTCATTCTGCCTCCCCACCTCACTGCTCCCCCCCACCCCCACCCCCATAACACCTTACCTAACTGGAGTAGACAAGGCGAACACAGGAAGAATGCTTTCCATGATCTGGGAGTCCAGAACCAGGGGTCACCGTCTAAGGATATGGGGCCATTTAGGACTGGGATGAGGAGAAATGTCTTCGTCCAGAGAGTTTTGGAGCCTGTGGAATTCTCTGCCACAGAAATTGGTTGAAGCCAAACCATTGAATGTTTTCAGGAAGGAATTAGATAAAGTTCTTGGAGCTAAAGGGATCAAAGGGAATGGGGAAAAAGCAGGAACTGGGGATTGAATTGGATGATCAGCCATAATCCTATTGAATGGTGCAGCAGGCTCGAAGGGCTGAATGGCCTACTCCTGTTCCTATTTTCCAAGCTCCTTAAGAACTGGGACACATATATCGCTCAAGATTGGAGTAGTGCTGGAAGAGCACAGCAGGTCAGGCAGCATCCGAGGAGCAGGAAAATCAGCGTTTAAGACAAAAGCCCTTATCGCTGTTACCATCTTATCTCCTCAAACCCTGGATTTTCTAGGGAGAGAGGGCCCGAGTCTAATTCATCCTCTCCCATTATAAAGGTCAAATAATACCAGAATGGGATGTCTCCAAGAGCCAGGGACCTCCATTTATATAGCACCTTCCACAATCTCAGGATGTCCCATGTGCTTTACAATCAATGAAGCACCTTTAGAAGCGTTGTCACAGAGTCATACAAGTGGTTACTGCACAGAGGGTGGCCGTTCGGCCTGCTTGCTAGCCCTCTTTAGGAACATTAAGAGATTACACTGCCACTTCCAGTCTGATGGTAGAGTCCAGCGGAACTATGATGCTGCAGTTATTGAGTGTACCCTCAACTCTCTGAAGAATGGTCAATGCTATCTGTCGTCACAAGGACATAGAGAGGAGCTGCCAACAGAGGCATTGCGTTTGCACTATGCTCCAGCCTAGGCCTCAATCCCCAGGCCTTGGGCAATCTGTGTACAATTCCAGCTCCGTAAAACCACAATGCAGGAGCCAAGAAAGGCCACTCAGCCCATCCAGTCTGCTCAGCCATTCAGTGAGATCATGGCTGATCTGAGAATCCTCAACTCCACATTCCTGCCTTTTCCCAGTAACCTTTACTGATTAGAAATCTGTCTCTCTCAGCCTTAAATATACTCAGTAACCAGCCTTGACAGCCCATTGGGAGAAAAATATCCTTGTCATCTCTGTCTTAAATGGGTGGCCTCATTTTGAGATGGTCCTCTCTGGACCTAATGTGTCCCTCAATGGAAAACCAAATTGTCCACATCTAGCCTATCAAGTCCCCTAGAAATCTGTATGTTTCAATAAACAAAACTTCAACCACCCCACCCCCCGCTCCTCTGACCTGCTGTGCTTTTTCCAGCTCCATATTTTATCGGCTCTGACTTTCCAGCATCTGCAGTCCTCACTATCTCCAAGTCAATCAGGCCGCCTCCCATTCTCCTAACCTCCAATGTGTGCAGTCCCAACTTACTAGGCCTCTCCCCATAAGACAGCCCCTCCATACCTGCGATCAGCCGAATAAACCTTCTCTGGACTGCCTCCAATGCCAGTCTAACTTTTATTTCAGTTCTGACTGGAAAAGGAATTGGGACCTTGAAATTATTATGTGAGATGGGAAACAGATTGAGACTTACTTCAGAAAGTTGACGAAGGTATCAGCAAAGACGCACTGTCCAACTTACAACATTATTTACTAAAGTCGTGGACTTTAATTGGCACATGGTCTTTAAAGAGTCATCTTTTGTTTAAAGGGGACAGTTAAATATATTGTTCCCTGATTATGGCTGTCAGAAACAAGGAGAGTCGCTGACTGGAATGAGTGATTTCAGACAAAAATAGGTCTTGTGAAATCTGCTAATCAGCTGATATTCTTTCCAATTACTGTTGTTCAACTGAATAATTCATTGATGTTTTATTGTGGTCGAAGGCATAATATAAATGTGCTAATTAGTAGCATCTTTGATTAATCTGCCGAATTCCTCAACTCCACATTCCTCAACTCCACATTCCTCAACTCCAGATTACAACAGAAACTGCACCCCAAATGTACTTTGTGTCTGCTTTGGGACGTTGTTGAGATTGTTAAAGGGACAATATAAATGTGAGATCTTCCTTCTTTGATTAATACATTTCATGGGAATGTTTTCTGGCTCATCTGAATCAGGAAAGGGGATGTGAGGAATGTGGAATCAGCCACGGTCCTATAGAATGCAAAGCTGGCTCAAGAGACTGAGTGGCCTACTCCTATTCCTATTTCCTATGGTCTTATGCTGAGTGTAATTAGGAAAAGGAGTCTGCCATTAATCAGAGACAGCAGCATAAGGTCACTGTCTCTGAGGCAAAACCTGTGGAGATATTGAAGGAAACCATTGACTGCTGGGAACTATCCTTCATTACCCCGACACTGGACGCAATGATGAACTTAGTGAGATGGTTAACGACGGCCCCACTTCCTCTAATTGACGGTAGGCACGACACTCATGAGCTGTTTAATTGGCGTTCTCCCTTCCAGCCACCAGCGAACGACAGTAACCCGCAGTGAGGCCGTGATGTGAAATATTGAGCTGCTCAACTAACCTGCTAAAAATGTGTCATTTCAAAGAGGTTAGGGGAGTGGAGGGAGGCAGCACCATTCCTAAAACAAATTGAGAGACTAAACACTCATGGGATTTTATACCCAGTGTTGCAAACTCATAGAACAGACAACATTACAGCCCAGGAATGGGCCTTTCGGCCCATGATGTTGTGCCAAACACGACGCCAAATTAAGCTAATCCTTTCTGCCAGCCCTTGCTCCATGTCTCTCCATTCCTTGCATATTCATCTGCTTATCTAAAAGCTCCTTATACACCCCTATATAGTATCTGCCTCTGCTATCACTCCGGCAACACATTCCAGACTCCTACCACTCTCTGTGTAAAAAACTTGCCACCCACATCTCCTTTGAACTTTACCCCTCTCGCCTTAAATGCATGCCCCTAGTTTTAAACATTTAAACATTAGTGGGTGACACGGTGGCACAGTGGTTAGCACTGCTGCCTCACAGCGCCAGAGATCCGGGTTCAATTCCTGACTCAGGCGACTGACTGTGTGGAGTTTGCACGTTCTCCCCGTGTCTGCGTGGGTTTCCTCCGGGTGCTCTGGTTTCCTCCCACAGTCCAAAGATTTACAGGTTAGGTAAATTGGCCATGCTAAATTGCCCGTAGTGTTAGGTAAAGGGGTAAATGTAGAGGTATGGGTGGGTTGCGCTTCGGCGGGTCGGTGTGGACTTGTTGGGCCGAAGGGCCTGTTTCCACACTGTAAGTAATCTAATCTAATTTCAATTCTGGGAAAAAGATTCTGACCGTCAACCCTATCTATGCCTCTCATAATTTTATAGACTTCCATCAAGTCTCCCTCAGTCTCTGCCATTCCAGAGAAAACAACCTGAGTTTTTCCAGCCTCTCCTTGTAGCCCATACCCTCTAATCCAGGAAGCATCTTGGTAAACCTCTTCCGCACCCTCTCCAAAGCCTCCACATCCTTCCTGTAATGTGGCGACCAGAATGGAATGCAATACTCTAAGCACGGCATATCCCAAGTCATATAAAGCTGCAGCTTGAGGCTGCATTGATGGTAGCTCTATCTCTGGAAGTGGAGGTCCTTTCTTTGATAAGTGAAGCTATTCACCAGAGGAACTTGTGTCACAAGGGACAAATGTTTTTTACTTTAAATTGCCCCGTGATTTGTGGGGCTTTGCCACTGAGAATTGTTCTTTCTATCCTGTCTGCTGTAGATTGTTAGATCTGTGAAGAATCCGGATTCTTACAAAGCCCTTCCTGGTTTCAGGATATCGTGAAAACACTTTCCAGTCAACCACAAAGTGTGGGCACAGTCATGGTTGAGGAAACACAGCCATAACGAGTGCTAACTAGAATTGGTGATGGTAATCGGGGGATAAATGTTGATCAGGACAGGGAGCCCTCCTGCTCTTTTTCAGAATTCTGCCACAGAATCTGAAATCTTGCATCTGAAAAAAGGTCACTCTGACCGTGCAGCACTCCCTCAGTACTGCGCCAGGAAGGGAGCAGTCTCATTCCAGACTACCACCAAGCAATGACTGAAGCATAATGAAATAAGATCGTAAGACAGAGGAGCAGGAGTAGCCATTCGACCCATTGAGTCAGCTCGGCCATTCACTGAGATCGCAGCTGATCTGATAATCCACAACTCCACCTCCCTACCTTTTCCCAATAACTCTGGATTCCCTCACTCATGAAAAACCTCAGCCTTGAATACACTTAATGCCACAGCCCTGACGGCCCTCTGGGGTAAAGAATCCCACAGATTCACTGCATTCCGAGAGAAGACATTCCTCCTCATCTCTGTTGAAATTGGGCGACCTCTCGTTCTGAGGTCATGCCCTCAGGTCCTGGACTCACCCAGGCAAGAGACAACCTGTCCACATGTCCCCTTTCATGCCCCCTAACTATCTTGTACATTTCAATAAGGTCACCTCTCATTCTAACAAACTCAGATGAGTGCAGGCCCAACCTACTGAACCTCTCCTCATGGTGGCCCAGTGCTTAGCACTGCTGCCTCACAACGCCAGTGACCTGGGTTCGATCCCAACCTCGAACGACTGGCCGTGTGGAGTTTGCGCATTCTCCCCGTGTCTGCGCGGGTTTGCTGCGAGTGCTCCGGTTTCCTCCCACAGTCCGGGTTAGGTAAATTGACCATGCTAAATTGCCCCTTAGTGTGCAGGTCAGGTGGACTAACTATACAGGGGGTTATGGGAATAGGGTGTGACCCCTCTTCAGAGAAATGGCGCAGACCTGATGGGCCAAATGGCCTCTTTCCACACTGTGGAGATTCATAAGCCAATCCGTCCATATCATATAAATTGTCATTTTCCTAGCTACCATCATTTCTGAGGAAGGGTCACTCAACCCAAAACATTAACTCTGATTTCTCTGCGCAGATGCTGCCAGACCTGCTGAGCTTTTCCAGCGATTTGCTGTTTTTGTCCCTCCACATGTAGTGGAATGTACTTTTTCTGGGTTGTGTCCAAGACCAGTCCTCAGAGCAGGCACCAAGACGGTCCACGGGGTTCCACAACGGTTCTCGAAGCGTGCTGAGTAACAGTTTTGTTTTCTCTCTTTCCCCATCCCCCCACCCCTCTCTCCCTTTCAGATCTTATCAACTCTAGAGAAGGATGAGCAGGCACGGAGGCAGAGGCTGCGGAGTAAGCTGGAACAAGTGATTGACGCTATGGCATGTAGCAGCTGAGGCCTCACCAGGAGAGGAGCGATGGAGGAGAAAGCGAGGGTGGGACAGGGGGTGGGCGAAGAAAGACAGAGAGCGCTGAGTTGTCACTTGGAGCCTAGTAGGCTGACTGTCTGTCTGTCTGTCTGTGTGCGCGCGGGTTGGGGAGGGAGGGGTGGGTGGGGAGGGGGTGAACGGGGGGGGGGGGGGGGGGGGAGGGGTGGGCTCGGGGTCGGGGGAGAGCGCGGGGATAAGGGAGACAGAAACGTGAACGGAGCAGTGTGCACATCGGGTCTGGCAGAGGCCCGGGAAACCGAGCGGGTCCAGGGCTACGGGAGTTCAGCAGTCGGCAGATTCCACCCACCCCCCCCTCCCCAGCTGCATTGGCCGGGCGCTGAAGTCACGTAACCTGGGACTGGGCAGGGCTGGAGTGGGGGCTGTCAGGGGATGGGGGTAGGTAACTCGGGGAGAGGAGTCCCTGAGCTGACGAGATGCTGGGACATGAACTGGACAGCTGTTCTCCTCAGTTAGTGTTACTGCTAAAATTTGCACAATTTACAATTTAAAAAAAAGGAAGAGAAAAAAAGTATGAAAAAAAAGAGAAGTGATTCCACTTTTAAAAAAGATTGATATAGAACTGAGTTCCATGAGCTTTGATATATTTCCAAAACAATGTGTTTTGTGCCATCATTTTCATTTGAATGTTCTTTAGTGAAAATACTTGTTAGTTGAAACTTGTGCTATAATTTAAATGTAACATACCTAGTGACTGATGGTGATAAAAGGTTTAAAAATAACAAAAATGGTAGGGGGGTGCAAAGTTATTGAGAAGAATGTGGTATAAAGGGGAGAGAGAGACAGAGAGAGAGAGAACATGAGAAAGAAGGACATCGCACACGCGAACACAGGCCTTGTGGGAATGATTGATGGAGTTTTGCAACGTGAGGTTTTCTGAGACTTTCAACCAGAAGTAGTCCTTTTTATTGGCATCTGCTGCATCTGAAAGGCAGTGCAAGAGGGTTGTGGAGGGAATGGAAGAGCAGGAAAAGAGAGGCGGTACAGAAATTCGGTGGCTTCGCTGGGGAATGGTAGGTGTTGCCATGGTGATGGGGACCAGGGGATGGTCAGGGAGTGGTAGGGTTACAGTGTAGGATTAGGTTGACATGATGCACTTAAAACACAACCTCCTTTAGTCCCTCCCATCTCATTTGAATGGTTCTCCGGAAGCAAACCCCATCGTCCCCACACCCCCACCAACTCCATGGTCCTCGTGATTTAGTGGGAATTTGTCTTTGTCTTAATGGCCTTATACAAACGTCCAGAGGGGACGGCCAGGTATTGATCAGCTGCTCCTTCAAACATGCCCCCAAATCACAATGGGTCCGTCCATGCTAATCCCTGCTTCCCTCTCACCTCCACAGTCATGTCATCGCCCGGAAAAAGCAAAAACAGAGCCAGAAATAAACCACAAGAAGGTGGGGGGTGTGGTGGTTGGGGAGGGGGGAGAAATATTCAATAGAACTCCCCTCCGATCTCCTCTTTCTCATTCCAGGAGATCACATTGCCCCTCAGTTACCTTCAATGCCACTGCCTGACCTTTCACACAATGCATGATTGAAGAATGATATCTTCTGTGCAGTTCTGTCTGTCACGTCCTACTGCCTCTAAGCTGCTGGTTTAAGGTGTTTCTAAGGAACGTGCAGTTTGTGCAGCACTTTTGCCACATGACTTCACGATTCATGCATGTCATTACCAGAGGTGAGAATTGTGTGAGAGCCATCTGGAAGAGGGAGGAATGATCTGTAAGAATAATTTCTCCGAACTCAAGACCTGGTGACCAGATAGTTTGTGGATGTCTCCCTTTAAGGTTGTGGTGTAGGGCCATGATATGGTTGGGACTGAGTCAACCCCCTTGCTGTCAGAGACTGGAATATGGAGCCAACTTAATACTCAACACAGCACTGAGGGAGTGTGGCATTGTTGAAGGTGCCATCTTGCAGACGAGCTGTGAGACACCTGAGCCCTGTCTTTAATTCTAATGCTCAGTCCAATTTGAGTCCCATGTGTTGGCCTGTGAAATTGCAAGTGGTTTTTACTGTAATGGCAAATCAACCTTGAGCTTCGATGGACAGAAATGTGAAGAGTTCTCTCCACCCTTCAGGCTCTCTGCCTCTGTTCCTGGTCAAGGACTTTTGCCCGAAACGTCGATTTTCCTGCTCCTCGGATGCTGCCTGAAATGCTGTGCTTTTCCAGAACCACTCTAATCTAGACTCTGGTTTCCAGCATCTGCAGTCATGGTTTTTACCTAGAAATGTGAAGAGATCAGTTTAATTTGATTCTAGTTTTGGCACCTTTGAGAATGTTGATACATCTCAAGGAAGGTAAACTGCCAAGTTTGGTTTTTTGAAGGGAGCATGTTGCGTCTAAAGATTATTTCATTCTCTGTGGATAACTTAGCTGGAAGAGGTTGAGGAGCACAGTATCAATCAGACAGCTGTGTCTGACAGTTTCTCCATCACTCTATATTCTCACACTGTCACCAGGGAACGAGATTGAGTCCCCAGTGAGCATGTTAGTTTTATATTAATGCTGCTCCTTTCTGTTTGAAATTACTCAAAAGGGGATGCATGTTCCTTATAACGAGTTATGTGCAAGACGCTCAAAGAATCAGTGATCACTTCATGTTTTACTTTAAACATTGCTTGCCTGTTTACCGGGGAAGCAGCTGTTGAAATAACTGCTGCTCCAAATGAAGAAACGGAGGTAATTTCCAACAGTTCATTGGGAAAGGAGTTGTTTTTTTTCTCTGGCTCGTTTCTTGGTTCCTTTAATCAGCTTCCTTTCCACACAACTCTGGAGCAGGTGGGACTTGAACCCACACCTCCTGGCTCAGATGTAGGGACACAGCCACTGCACCATCACAGTCCCTTTGATGGGACAAATGGGTTGGTTTAATTAAATTGAGGGGGTGATAGGTAACTTTTGAATATTCCTGTCTCTCTATTCCCCTCCCCACCCCCTGGATCAGTACCTGCCAAACTGGGCTCCATCTGAATGTGGCAAAGTGAGGACTGCAGATGCTGGATACCAGAGTCTAGATCAGAGCGGTGCTGGAAAGGCACAGCAGGTCAGGCAGCATCTGAGGAGCTGGAAAATCGACGTTCTGGCCAGGAGCCCTTCATCAGGAAAGGAGGGCTTCTCAATCTGAATGTGTCTTGGGAATGAGCCATTGATGAGGCTTTTGGAAGCTGGAAGTTGTTCAGAAGTGTTTCTGACCAACTCTGGAGGGACTTCAGGGAGGGGCTGAACCACGTTCCATAAGAATGCTGTTGGGCTGAAACAATTGGGCAGCATCCCTTCTGGAAAACGAGTCAGTGATGAGCTGACAAACAAACAGCCAACTAGCCCCACAGCAACGAGACACTGTGGGTGAGCTGCTGAATAGAATGCTCAGTCCTTAGTCAGGGAGAGAGTCTCACCTTCTGGTGATGTTTGACTCAGTTCTAACAGACCCATGGACATAGAGAATAGGAGTAGGAGTAGGCCATTCGGCCCTTCAAGCTCTCTCCTCCATGGTCATGGCTGATCATCCAACTCAGCCCCACGTTCCTGCTTTCTCCCTCCTACCTTTTGATCCCTTTAGCCCTTGGAATTATAGCAGAAACAAGTCCCAGAATTTTGCTGTGAGCAGTAATGGAATCCAGGTAAGTTAAGGGGGGGTTTGGGGAAGGTTTGGGGATGAGTCTACCCCCAAACAGAGGTGAGGGTAAAGATATAAATAGTTGACTGCGTCTGTCAGCGGGTTATAAAGGCTGTATGAGTAGGACGAAAGGGAGATTCTATCTCCTATCGATGGGCAAAGAGTCCCCTCCAGTGATGTAGCCCCTTACTCTCCCCATTTTATAAACGCCTTTCCAAAACCGGAATCCCCAGTTCCAGGGACATATCGGGGGTTGGCGGGGGGAGGGGGGAGGAACGGTCAGTTGAGCTTTTCACCAGCTCAGTTAATCCTTCATTAATAACTTGCACATAACACAACTCATCATCTCCACTCCCCACACCCTCCATACTGGGACTGAGCTCAGGGAAGGGTGAATGAGATTGTCAATGGGCTAGCCATCAAGCCACAACTACGCGCCCTTCTTGCTGTGGGCACCCAAGTGAGGTTACATGATATGCAACCCATTAACACTGTACCACTCTCCACTGATATTGAGTATTTCTAGCACTTTCCATGTTTATTTCAGAAGTCTAGCAGTATTTTACTTAGTTCACACATGAAACAATGAACTGCCGTTGTTCCTACAGTGACCATGTCCCATGCCAGTATTTGGTTGTGCCATACCTGTGAGAATTGTACCACAAAACCATTGCACTGTTCCCTCCTTTTTGTAGAACCTATGCTTTCACAAGGGTAACATATCCCTGGTCCTGGCGACAAGGTTCACTGCCTTTTGCTTCAGGTCTTCAGTTCTGACCAATAACAATCGGGTGAAAGTCATCAGTTTATCTTTGTGGGAAGTTTGAATTGAGGGGCAAATTGCTCCCCTCTTAGATGCCAACATTGGTAATATCTCAGGACTGAACTGAGGAAACTGCTGTGGAAGCTGATGGTGTCAAAGATGCTCTTCAGAGTAGGTGAGAAATAGGAGCTGGAGTGGGCCATCCAGCCTGACCTGCTATCCATTAAGATTTTCACCGTGGCACGGTAGAATCCCTACAGTGTGGAAGCAGGCCATTTGGCCCATCAAGTTCACACCAACCTTCTGAAGAGCATCCCTTCCAAACCCAACCCATTCCCCTAACCCTCCATTTCCCATGGCTAGTCCACCAAGATGACATGCCCTCCTACTGAGAACACACTGGTGAGGGAACATGATGTGTAGCCCATTAACACTGTACCACTCTCCGCTGATGCTGAGTATTTCTAGCACTTTCATTTTTATTTCAGAGTTCTCACAGTATTTTGCTTGGTTCACACCTGAAACAATGAACTGCAGTTGTTCCTCTAGTGACCACACATGTCTGGACACTATAGGCAATTTGAAGAAAGTGAGGATTGCAGATGCTGGAGATTAGAGTTGAGAGTGTGATGCTGGAAAAGCACAGCTGGTGAGGCAGCATTTGAGGAGCAGTTGAGTCGAGCAGGATTCCTGATGAAGGGCTTTTGCCTGAAATGTCAACTCTCCTGCTCCTTGGATGCTGCCTGACCTACTGTGCTTTTCCAGCACCACACTCTTGACTGTGGGTAATTTAGAATAGCCAATCCATCCAACCTGTGGGAGGAAACAAAGGGTGGGGGGGGGGAATGCAGAAATGGTGCAAACTCCTCACAGACAGTCATCTGAGGATGGAATTGAACCAGGTCCCTGGCTCTGTGAGGCAGCAGTGCTAACCACTGAGCTACCATGCTGTCCAGTGGCACTTTATTGCCTCTCTCCCACGACTCAAGCTTGATTAGATTCAGTGACCCCACTGTTCTTCAAGGGAGAGAGTTATAAACACTATTGACCCTCTTAAAGAAGAAATTTATCCTTTTGTCCATCTTAAATGGGAGACTCCTCATCTTTAAGCATCAAATTTGGCATGGTGTCTCAGTGGTTAGCACTGCTGTCTCACAGCACCAGGATCCCAGGTTTGATTCCAGCCTTGGACGACTGTCTGTGTGGAGTTTGTACATTCTCCCCATGTCTGCGTGGGTTTCCTCTGGATGCTCTGGTTTCCTCCCATAGTCCAAAGATGTGCAGGTTAGGTGAATTGGCCATGCTAAATTGTCCATAGTGTTTAAGTGCATTAGTCAGAGGGAAATGAGTCTGGATGGGTTACTCTTCGGAGGGTTGGTGTGGCCAAAGGGCCTGCTTCCACACTGTGAGGAATCTAATCTAAAACAAATTCCTCCCTACAGGAGAAAACATCCCATCTCAGTATTTGCTATTCCAAGAATCCCCTCGGAATTTTATATATTTTAATAAGGACACCTCTGATTCATCTTCTACGCTCCAATATGGACAAAGCCACTTTGGGAAACATCAGAGGCTGCGTTATTTCAGATCCAATTGGACTCTAATGAGCTGGAGAGTGCCAGCTGCTGTTGCTAGGCACCTCGACTCTCTCTTGTGAGTGTAGAAATCAGAATGTTAGTCCTGGGTCACAATTAGATCTGAAATAACGCAGCCTCTGATGCTTCCCAAAGTGGCTTTGTCCATATTGGAGTGTAGAAGATGAATCAGAGGTGGCCTTATTAAAATATATAAAATTCCGAGGGGATTCTTGGAATGGCAAATACTGAGATGGGGTGTTTTCTCCTATAGGGAGGAATTTTTTTTAGATTGGATTCCCTACAGTGTGGAAGCAGGCCCTTCGGCCACACCAACCCTCCGAAGAGTAACCCATCCAGACCCATTTCCCTCTGATGAATGCACTTAACACTATGGACAATTTAGCATGGCATCCACAGGACCGACCATTCACATCATGCAAACAGTTGAGAATTGGAACTTTTTAAGAACAAAATGATCCTTCCCATGTTTTCTAAAATAAGCAGAATGGTTTCTGGCACCCTGACTCCCAATTCTGAAGATGTGAGCTGAGGTAAAATTTCAGCCTGAAGCATTCACATTCTCTTGCCGAAAGACTCCTCAGTGACTGAACATCCCAGTTGAAAACAGCAAGTATACTCATTGTTCAAAGTAGTGATTTGCAAAATGAAGAGCTCCGATTGTGTATTGGCTCACGAATCTCTCATGTGACTGTCTTTGAAGCCATCAGGCAATTTAAAAAAAGAACATGGTTTTGCTAATTAATAAAAACTGGCAGAGTTGAACACTTTATTTCTCCAACACAGTTCTGATAAATATGACAATAGACAAGGGCAATTATCTTTTGAAAAAGTTCACTTCCCTCATTCTATAGAATTCCTCTTGCACTTTTGTTTTTGTGACTGTTCCCTGTAGCTCATAGGATTCTCTCTGCCACCTGGCTCTTTGGATATTATCAGTTTTCCTTAGAGATGATCCAATCCCCAGCCTCATTCCTCGATGATTCCCTTCATTATGGATTGTGGATGCCCTGATGCAGTTTTACCGGCATGTGAACAGTTTTGATTGGGAGGCTGCTTGAATCTTCATCACATCGAACATAGCCCCTGATTTTGGCAAGTGTGGGTCTTGCTCATATTATCAACTTCACACAGAACCTTTCCTTGGTGATGTAAGCCTATGGTTAGCACTTAATCCGAAGGTTAAAATCTTAGCCACTTTAGACTATGCCAGCTATCTTGATGAACTACCAACCAGGAAGTGTTCCTTAAACAGGAATATTCTGCACTGAGAGTTTTACACTATGAGCGTAGTCAAATAGACCCAGAAACTTGGCGTTAATTCTAACATTGAGCTCATCATTCAAAATCATGGTCCATTTTGTGAAAATAAGCATTTAATCCTTGGAAGACGTACAAACATCCAGGTTCATCCATACTTTGAAGTGATGTAGCAACATATCTTCAGACTTGTGAGTATTGCCCTACAGTGCTGGCACTTTGGAGACCAAGTGGTACCATTGTGTCTGAGGGGCGGCTGTTTGTCACTGGGTTCATGTACCTTCAGCGCCTTATTTCCAGAGCGCGTGCCCATCGCCTGAGCCTCTTCAGCTGTGTGAGTGAGCTCACATGGGTAGTACCTCCAAGTGTCCATTCTTCCTAGAACAAATCTCTAACAGGCAAACCCCCAGGGAGTGGGGAGTGGGTGGGTGGCAGACTGGGGACTCAACCAAAAACAAATCACTCGGCCCAATCACTGGAATTCATCTGTGGGACCCCGTCCTCTCCCCCATTAGCATCCATTGATGGAGAAGTTGGTTTTGTGTTTGTTCAGGGAGCAGACAGGTAGAGATGGGTTGTGCGGTTGGCTAAGCTCTTTCATTCCCTGGTGCCAGGGTGAACAGAGAGAAGAAGGGAGAGTGGAGGAAATAGAAAGAGAGAGAGAGAGAGAGAAAAATATTTTGAAGGTCAAAATACCCCTAGTTGTGTTGTTTTAAAGTCTCTTGCCTCAAGGTCAGGAGACAATTGCATGATGGAGCTAGATTTTAGTGTGTGGTTTACTCCCTCAAGTGCAAGCCTTGAATAATAGAGGTCAGAAAGCCTCTGGCTTTATATTATGTTTTGTATGGATAGATAATTATAACTGTAAGACTCATTTCATTACAATGGTACTAAAAGTCTACTTCTGGTTTAAATGCAATCAAATGGATTTTAATACTATATTAAGATTACTGATTAAATTTATAAAATTGTTTCAGACTTGAAGCGACTGTGACAATTTGGCTGTGTAACTTGCGCTGTGTAAATATCATGCCTTCCTATTTTGAAGTTCTGCAGATTTACTACTTGTACATAAACACAGACATCAGGAAAGATTAAACATTTTTGCTAAATAAAATAAAAAAAGAACGGAAGTCTGGTTTTGTTTCCTCCCTCGTTTGCGCGTTGAAAGGGCAAGACTGCGGAACAGGAATTAGAGAAGGATTTTGGAATGGTACAGTGCAGAAGGAGTCCATTTGGCCCATTGCAGGTAGGCTAGCTCTTTGAAAGAGTTATCCAGTTTGTCCCAACCCTCAGCTCTTCAAGCGTTTTCCAACATTCAGTGAGCTCATGGCTGATCTGTGGCCGAACTCCATTTGCCTGTCTCTGGCCCAGATCCTTAATTTTTTTTGTTCAGCAAAGATATTAATCTGTCTCACATTTAAAATGAAGAATTGATCCAGTATCCACTGCCATCGGTGGGAGAGAGTTCCAAACCTCTCCCACCCTGTGTGTGTAGAAGAGCTTCCTAACATCTCTCCTGAACAGCCTGGCCCTAATTCTCAGACTATGCTCCTAGATCTAAAATATCCAACCAGTGGAAGTAGTTTATCTTAATCTACCCTGTCTTTTCCTGTCAATATCTCGAATATTTCAATCAGATCACTTCTTAACACTCCATATATTTCCATAGTATTATTTACTCTTGAATTGAATCTGCTCCTGCCACTCTCTCAGTTAGTGAATTTACAGAGCTCTTTTGATACAGATCATGGATCAGAGTCTGCATTGCAGGCAAATTACCATCAATCAGAAACTGAACCAGACGAGACATGTAAAAACTGACTATAAGACCAGGTCAGAGGGTGGGACTTCTGCAGTGAGTATCTCACCCCCTGACACCCCAAAGTCAATCCACCATCCACAAGGCACAAGTCAGGAGTGTGATGGATCATTCTCCACTTGCCTGGATGGGTGCAGCTCCAACAACACTCAAGAAGCTCTATCCAGGACAGAGCAGTTCACTTGGATTGGTATCACATTCACCATTTGTTCCCTGAACCACCAATGCACAGGAGCAGCAGTGGATACCATCGACAAGGTGCACTGCAGCAATCCCCTCAATGCACCTTCAACAACATCTTCCAAACTTGTAAACTCCATCATCTAGAAGGGGAGGTGATGACCTAGTGGT
This sequence comes from Hemiscyllium ocellatum, assembly GCF_020745735.1. Taxonomy (NCBI): domain Eukaryota; kingdom Metazoa; phylum Chordata; class Chondrichthyes; order Orectolobiformes; family Hemiscylliidae; genus Hemiscyllium; species Hemiscyllium ocellatum. Next base: position 7,911,357 of record NC_083414.1, read on the forward strand.
GTTATTTCCATACTGTTAACCCAGAAACTCACCTTGTTCTGGGGACCCAGGTATAAGCCCTGTAATGGCTGATGGCAGATAGAGAACCTGGAAATAAGGATCTAATGATGACCATGAATCGATTGTCAGAAAAACCCATTTCGTTCACTAATGTCCTTTCGGGAAGGAAATCTATCATCCTTACCTGGTCTGGCCTGTATGTGACTCCAGACCTATAGCAATGTGGTTGACTCTTAACTGCCCTCTGGGTAATTAGGGATGGGCAGAGGCACCCACATCCTCTGAGTGAATAAAAGAAAGGTAATGGAACATAAAGCTGCTCTCTCATTAGCAACTGAGAGAGGGACAACTGATAGTCACCATGCCACAGATGAGGGGGAAGGTTGAGGAGGTGGGACCTCCATAGTGAACTCAGCCAGTGTAGGACTTGAACTATGCATCACAATCCAGCTTCTAGCCAACTGAGCTAATTCAACACAACACCCACACCCCATTCCCCCCAGGTGAAGTCCCCTCCAGTTTGGAAATATATCACCATTCCATACCTGTTGCTGGATCAAAGTCCTGGAATTCTCTCCCAAGAAACACTCAGGATGTACCCACAGCAGGTAGACTGCACAGTTCAAGAAGGCAGCTCATCCCCCATGCCCCACCCCACCTTCTCAAGGGGCAACTAGGGACAGGCAATAAAAACCAGCCTAGCCATGAATGAATAATTTAGAAAACAAGGGTATTCTGTCTATTATTAATCCATCAATAGACATCATCAATCGATTAGTTCCTCATTATTGTATTGCTGCTTTTGAGAATCTGTGCAAGTGGCCTGCTGTACTTCATACATTACAATAGAGATGACATTTCGAAAGTACCTTGAGGGATCTGGATGTCCTCATGCTCACAGACGGTTAGTATGCAGATACCGTAAGTATTTAGAAAGTAGCTTTAGAAAGTTATTGCTCACCGTGAGGGGAATTGAGTACAGAGTGGGGAAGTTATGCTTCATTTATACATGCCAGACCAAACCTCCTCAAAACATGTCAAGGGATAGCTGAGCCCCTAAGTGTTTCTTATTTTAAGGGCAAGTGCCAGATGCAATTTGATTGGTCAAATGACCAGATTTAAAGCAAAACACACTTTATTCTTACAACATAGTTAAAATACAACAAAAGAAAGAAGAAATTGGAATGGTTTAACTCTACTGGAAAACCTAACAGGAAAATAGATAGTTTAAGCTACCAAACAGTAACATTCCAATGCAGTAACATCCCATGAACACGCGCTTGGTAAAGGCAAATTCAGCAAAACAGATTGTCTCACGTGTAATTCTCTAGTTCAGGAGGAAAAGCATCAAGAGAAAACTCTGACAGAGGCAGAGAGGGTAAAAGGGAGAGATGTGCTGCAGCTTCCAAACCCAGCTTTAAGACCCCGCCAACAACTGCTACTGCAAAACTAAAACTAAATATCTGGGGGAGCTTGACCCCACCCATTCAGGCTGCTTCTATTGTTCCAACGTAAAAAAAAAGAGGCCTCACAAGCTCTTCACTCTATTGGATTCAAATAGACAGCTTGGTATGTCTGTCTTAAAACTTCTCTTCAAAAAAACAACCAGGAACAAAAATGCACTTCCTAAAATCATAATATCGTCACACATTAGTAAGACAGCATCTGGAATACTGGGCATGGTTTCGATCTCCTTTCTTAAGGATGTGAGTGAATTGGAAACAGTTCTGGATTGGCTTACCAAATTAATACAAACATGGGTAGATTGTCTGATCAGGAGTAGCTGTGTCCACTGAAGTTCAGAAGTGCAAGAGTCAACTTGTTTGAAACATATATAACGAGTCCCTGAGGGTCTTGACAGGGTTAACATGGAGAGAATGTTACCTCTCGCAGGAGAATCCAGAACTGGGACTATTTTCCCTGGATCTGAGGAAGTTGAGAGGTGACCTCATGGAGGTTTATAAAACCATGAGGGATATAGATAGGGTTAATGGTAGGTGTCCTTTCCCTAGGGTGGGGGTGAGGGCGGGGGTTCAAGACCTGGGGGCAATATTTAAGACAAGAAGTGAGAGATTTAAAAAAAAAAGACACGAGGGACAACTTTTGTACACAGAGGGTGGTCCATGTGTGGAATGAACTTCCTGAGGAAGCAATGGATGCGGGCACAGCTACAACTTGTAAAAGACATTTGGATAGGTACGTGAATAGGAAGGGTTTGGGGGAATATGGGCCAGGAGCAGGCAGGTGGAACTAGTTGAGTTTGGGATTATGTTTGAACTGGTTGAACTCTATGACTGTATGACCCTACAACCAGGTGACACTGTTTAAAAATCAGGGGTCATCCAATTGAGACAGAGATAAGCAGGACCTTTTTCCCACTGAGGATGAGAAACTTTGGAACTCTCTTCCTTAAAAGGTCGGGACAGCAGAATCTTTGCACATTTTTAAGGTGCAGATAGATAGATTCTTTTAAACTGGGGCTTGGCGGGGAAGAAGGAGGGGTCAGGGATGTGCAGTGATCAGCTCAGCGCATGATCTTATTGAATGCTGGAGCAGATGAGTGAGGTGAGTGGTCTATGTTCCTGAGCTGCGTGTTTGTATTTCATGGGCAAATTGGGATACCATGTGGGCGTGAAAGGTGCTACACAAATGCAGGCCTTTCTCTAACAACCTATTCCTGTGCTGTTAGATCTATGCAAACTTTTGTGAAGCACTTCATATTTTATATACTTCAGGAGAGTCTGCCCTAGATCATCATTTTGCTGCAATGTAGAGATGTTTGTTTTCATTTGACATTTAGAGTCTGCTTGGTTCAGTATCATGATTTGGAGATGTCGGTGTTGGACTGGGATGTACAAAATTAAACATCACACAACCTTGATAACCCTTGAGGACAGTCACCGGTCAACAACCCACACAACAACCAACAGACAGGAGTGTTCCCTCCCAGTCAGAGAACACTTCAGCGGTTCAGGACATTTGACCTCGGACCTTCGGGTGACACCTTCCAAGGCAGACTTCAGGACAGGGAACAACGGAAAGTGGCCGAGCAGAGGCTGATAGCCAAGTTTGGTACCTGTGGGGATGGACTCAACTCAATGAGTTCATGTCACACTACAGGTGACTCCACTGCAGCACACACACACACAGACACACAATCCTATAGACACACACACATTCCTACAGATCCATAACTCACACAGACACTCTCTCATACACTCACACATACACCCTCTAATACCCCTTTACACTCACACTCACATATACAGACTCTCATAAACCCGTCCACGCCCTACATGCACCTACATGCACATATAGATTTCTGGGATGAATTTTTACTTGAAGAATTACATTGTACTTTGCTCAAAAACTGCATGGATCCATGTAAGATTCTGTAAGTCCATTTTTCAGATTAGAATCTGACCATTGTGGCACAGACAGTCTCACACAGGCACCTCATACCTTCAGAGCATTATCTGGGTCGACATGGCACCTATTGCTAAAGTTCACTAGAGAATGTAACTTTTAAATGTTCTGCAATTTACATATGAAAGCACTGAAACCAGCATGTTCGTTCTAAAAGATGAGACTTAACAAACAATCCAGGTCTTTTTCAATATATAATTTCAGTTACATCACATTGTAAACTTTTGCTATAAATTCTGTGTCTTACAATCTTATGCTCCACAACCACCTGATGAAGGAGCAGCGCTCTGAAAGCTTGTGCTTCCAATTAAACCTGTTGGACTATAACCTGGTGTTGGGGGATTTTTAACTTGACTCAATCATTTACAGTGCTCTTGTCTGCACCCAGAAATTATTATTTTGGTTTTTATTAGAGTCATAGCATGGAGACAGGCCCTTCAGCCCAAACTGGTCCATGCTGACCAAAATGTCCATCCATTATGGACTAGGCCAGACCCCCTCAAAATGTTATAAGGAGGTAGCTCAAATCCCAAATTTCATTTCTTTTTTGGCAGATGTATGGTGGATATTCCAGGAGTGATGCAGCTGGTCAAACCACTCGACTTTAAGCAAAACAGAATTTATTTAAACACTACAGTTGAAACAAGAACAAAAGAAAACAGAATTTAGAATAACAACTTATTTGATAACCCAAAAGACTCTATTGCAACTTAATGAAGAGGCTGTTCCAATCCCTGCAACATCACAATAACACACCCCTTGGCAAAAGGTATATTCAAGGACAGGGTCTAAGTTCAGGCAAGAAACATCTGTTGATGCACGGAACCTTGTTTCACTGTAGTTGCTTCTCTAGGACCCCAGCAGTTTTTGACTGCCTGCTAAAACTAAGCCAAATGAGAAAATCATGAACTGGGAAATCTGGCCCCTCCCCTGACATTGTTTTGGAGATCAGAGTGGAGAGTGTGGTGCTGGAAAAGCACAGCAGGTCAAGCAGCATCTGAGGAGCAGGAGAATCGACGTTTCAGTCAGGAATCTGGAATTGTTTTGAAGTAGTCATTTCCAGACATAACGCAACCTCTGCCTTCATGACCCCTCTTGAAAAATACCAAAGACAATATATCTTTGTTAAAGGCGCAGCATCATCTCACTCACACACACACACACACACACACACACTAACCCCATTTCCATGCATTTGGAAATATTCTTCTAATCCTTTCCTATCCATGTATTTGTCGAAATGCCTTTTACATGTTGTTAATGTACCCATCTCAACCACTTCCACTGGCAGCTCATTCCATATGCGTACCACCCTCTGTGTAAAATTATTGCCCCTCAGGGTCCCTTTTATTCTTTCCCCTCTAACCTTCAACTGATGCCCTCTAGTCCTCGATCCCCCAACCCTGGTGCATTAATCCTAACCATGCCCCCCATGATCTTATACACTTCTCTAAGGTCACCCCTCAGCCTCCGATGCTGTAAAGAAAAATGTCCTGGCTTGTCCAAACTCGCCCTATAACTCAGACTCTTGAGTCCCAGCAACATCCTTGTAAATTTTCTCTGCACTCTTTGCGAAACATCTGATTCAATTGTCTCTCTAATGTATGCTGGCCACACTGTACCTTTCTCTAAAACTCAACTCCACTGATGTGGAATTCTAGGCATGTTCCTTCAGCAGCTACAGGGCTGAGTGGGGTTGTAAAATAATCCTTGCCTCTTTCCCATCTTGCAACTTGGATTCATCTCCTATTGACAAGACATAAATGAAACTGTTCCTGTTGCTCCTGGTTGGAATGGGTATGGAATAACCCCATCCTGGTTCAGAGTTTTTTTTTTGATTAGACTTACAGTGTGGAAACAGGCCCTTCGGCCCAACAAGTCCACACCGACCCGCCGAAGCGCAACCCACCCATACCCCTACATTTACCCCTTACCTAACACTACGGGCAATTTAGCATAGCCAATTCACCTGACCCGCACATCTTTGGACAGTGGGAGGAAACCGGAGCACCTGGAGGAAACCCACGCAGACACGGGGAGAACGTGCAAACTCCACACAGTCAGTCGCCTGAGGCGGGAATTGAACCCGGGTCTCAGGCGCTATGAGGCTGCAGTGCTAACCACTGTGCCACCGTGCCGCCCACAAATTTATTGTCATCAGCAATTGATCATTAACAAGTCTGATTGCCCACCCAGGAAATTCCATGTCATGGATTCTGTGGGTCTTCGTGTGGCTGATGAGGCTGATCCCAGAGCCAGATCTCCGTTCAAATGTTTTCCAGGTATATCTGGGCAGTGGAATTAGTACCTGGCCTCGAGATTGCTGGCAATCCCTTCTCCAGTTTCTTTTCTGCATTTCCTCTTATCAAAAGACCATAAGACATAGGAGCAGAAGTTAGGCCATTCTGTCCATCAAGTCTACCCCACCACTCAGTCATGGCTGATAAGTTTCTCAAACCCATTCTCCTGCTTTCTCCCTGTAACCCTTGATCCCCTTGATACTCAAGAACCTATCTATCTCATTCTTCAATATACTCAATGGCCTGGTCTCCACAGCCTTCTGTGACAGTGAATTCCATAGATTCACCACTCTCTGGCTGAAGAAGTTTCGTCATTCTAAAGGGTCTTCCCTTCATTCTAAGGCCATGCCCTCTGGTCCTAATCTCTCCTACCAATGGAAACATCGTCCCAACATCCACTCTGTTCAGTATTCTGTAACTTTCAATCAGATCCCCCCTCATCCTTCTAAACCCTACTGAGTATAGTCCCAGAGCCCTCAAACATTCTTCATATGTTAATTTTTCCATTCTTGGGATCATATTTGTGAGCTTCCTCTGGACCTGCTCCAGGGTCAGTACATCCTTCCTGAGGTGTGGGGTCCAAAAGTGCTCACAATATTCTAAATGTGGTCTGATCAGAGCCTTATAAACCATCAGAAGTACATCCTTGCTTTTATATTCTCATCCTCTTGAGATGAATGACAACATTGTATTTGCCTTCCTAATTTTCGACTCAACTTGCAGATCTGCCTCAAGAGAACCCTGGACTTGGAATCCCAAGTCCTCCAGGGGGTATCCTCAAAGAATGTTGTCGCTTCATACAGGAGTTTCCTCCAAGTTAGTTTCTTCTGAATGAAGGTGTCCTATGCATTAACGTCAATGATGCATTTCTTGAGGGAAGCCGTCACAGAGTCTTGGAAACTTTTCCTTTTATCTCCTCTTGTTCAAGTGCCTTCCTTGAACAGCTGAAGAGTTGCTTTGACCATCAGAACTCAGGCACCTTAAACAGGTGTCCGACCCAGCTGAATTGGTTTTGAATGATTGTGGCCTTGATGCTGCTGCTGTTAGCTGCTAGAAGGACACTGATGTTAGTATACCTGTCCTCCCGCTGATGCGGAGAATCCATCTCAAACAGCATCGACTGTGACGGTATTTCGCAAGGGCCTTGCAGTGGTGTCTATACATAAAAATTATAACGGTTGCCAGAAGATTCATATTGAACTGAAGGCAAATGAAGACCAGTAGATTTCCAGGGCTATGAGGAAAAGACACAAGGATTATAACTTTGAAGAGCTGGTATTGGCACAATGGACCAACTGGCCTCCATCTTGTCAATAGATGTGAAGCTGGAAGAACACAGAAGGTCAGAGAGCATCCAAGGAGCAGGAAAGGAAAGGCTTCAGGCCAAAACATTGACTCTCCTGCCCCATGGATGCTGTCTGGCCTGCTATGCTCTTCCAGTGTCACATCTATTGATTCTGACACCCAGCATCTGCAGTCCTCACTGTCTCCAGACCTCCTTCTTGTGCTGTATCCCATTAATTCTTCCCATTGTGTTCAATTATATCTTTGCTCTGTTTTATTCTTTAGTTGTGAAAACTGCTAAAAAAAAAGCTCTTGCCTTTCAAATTTCCCGGGCCCACTCTGAGAGTTATTCAGGGTGATTCACTTGCAACTTCAACTTAACCAATCCGTGGTTTATAAAAAGGGACATTCTTATGGGGACACCGCAATATTGTCACTGGACTGATAACCTAGAACCTCCGGGGGTGGCGGCATGGGTTCAAATACCACCATGGCTAATGGTGAAATTTGAATCCAGTAAAAATCTGGAATTAGATTTGACCTAATAGTCATTATTTTTGATGGTGGAGTTGGGGGAGAGGAAGGGGGGGAATGGGGGTGGGTGAGGGGTGGAGGGGGAGCCTATCTGGTTCTCTAATGCTCTCAAGGGAGGGAAACTGCTATCCTTATCTGGTCTGGCCTACATGTGACCCCAGACCCACAGCAGTGTGGGTGACCATTAACTGCCCTCCGGATGACTATGGATGGGCAATAAGCACCCACATCCAAAGATGTAGTCCATTAGGAGAATTGTGCTGCCAGTTAACATATTGGTATGCTGAAGATATGTCTTGAAGCTAATATTCCTTCTCAAGTAAACTCTTTCACCAAAGAAAATATCCAACTCAGAGGGTGCAATATTTCTTATCATGTGGAGAATATTTTCTTAGTCCTGCATGTAATGTAGCCAGTTATTACCAATCCATCAGCTGTTCTTAATCCAATTGGTCCTCTGCATGACTTCAGAAGGCAATTATGGACCAATCATATTGCAGAGTCACATGGAAGACATACTGGGGAAGAATAGCACTTCCTAAAGGGGATTAATAAACTGGACGGAGTTTTACATTAATGATAGAACCCCAACAGTACAGAGAGAGGCCCTTTGGCCCATCAAGTCTGCACCAACCCTCTGCAGGGCATTGTACAGAGACACCAACTCCTTAACCTATCGTTTCCATGGCTAACCCATCTAGCCTACGCATCACTCAACACTGTGGGGCAATTTCCCATGGCCAATCCACCCTAACCTGCACATCTTTGGACTATGGGAGGAAACCCACGCAGTCACGGGGAGAATGTACAAGCTCCACACAGACAGTCACCCAAGGGTAGAATCGAACTCTGGTCCCTGGCATTGTGAGGCAGCAGTGCTAACCACTGAGCCACCATACCACCCCCACAATGGTCACCTCAAGTTGGTGTTCAATTTCAACTTTACGTTTGAGTTCAAGCTTCAGTAGCTGCCATGTTTGGGACTTGAACCCATATCCTCAGAGCATTATAACAACACCCTCTGAGAATTCAGACCTGTTTCAGGTAAGAAGAACTGAAAGTAGGATGCACTCAAAGATTACAGTGGACTGGTTTGATGGAGGTCTTTATGAATAAGAAAGGATTTGTGAAGGTCGATCTGGATAAGATGTTGGTGAGGGAATAGAGACCAGCAACATGCAAGAGTTGCAAATGAGTCCAGTGAATAATTCAGAAGAAACTGTCTTTAATGAGTAAGTGCTTAGAATGGAATGTATTACTGCAGGGAGACATTGAGCTGGAAGAGGAATCTGGTCACGCATCTGATGGGGAAAGGAACTTGAGAAGATACTGATAGCCATGAGATGAAGAGTTAGAGAGGGAGGTTAATGCAATCTGTGGGGTATAAAACCCATCATGGACCAAATGTTTTTTTCCCTCTGCGCTGTCCATTCTTTGTCTTAGTAGAGCAAACTCCTAAATTAGGCTCAAATGTGGTCTTCAGTCACACTGCATAAATGTTACCCTGGCAATCATATATTCAGTAATGAAGAGGCTAAAACTGATCAAATCCAACTGAGAACTTATTGCTCTTTGTTTGCTCTAGAAAGAGATGGTCCTATGACGTTAATGGGTGCGTCATCTCCATCTCAACTTATTCATTTCGGAAAACAGTTCCTGGCATTTTGAAAGCTCTTGCGTCAGGTCTATCATTCTGAGGGCGAGATGGTTAAATTGCCCACCTGGCCAATCCTGTGTTAATTGCAGTCTATTTAAATTCACTGTTTTGCCCCTGTTGGTTGAAAGGAGGGACATGCCCTCAAGATCATGGAGGGTTTGATGAGGTAGACTGCTTGAACCTGTGCTGGAGTTTCATGAAGGTGTAAAGATGGTAGCTAGAATGCAATTCCGACATGCCCTATTTCATTCCTGGCAGCCCCAATTTCCAATAGTGTGAGGTATAGATTCCAGGTGTAAACCTACATTCTGCAATTCTACCCTGGCCAATTCTGTCGGCAGAGATAGCTATCTCCTAGCCTTCTATTACTTTCACTGTCTCAGGCCAGCTTTCAAAAGACTTATGGGCTCTTAAAGACAGAGCTAGGCAATAAACATTGGTGTAGGCAGTGATCCTATGAACAAATAATAAGAGCAGAAACTGCAAGCACTGAACACCATGTTATCTTTAGAATCTTAAAATCATAGAACCCTACAGTGTGGAAGGACCTTCAGCCCATCAAGTCCGCAACAAGCTGCCAAAGAGCATCCTAGCCAGACCCAACTCCCATTCTGTCCCCATAACCCCACATTTCCTATGGCTAATCCACCCAGCCTGCACATCCCTGGACACTATGAGCAACTTAGCCTGGCCAAGCCACCAATCTGCACATCTTTAGACTGTGAGAGGAAACTGGTTCTTGTATCTATAAACATTGTGAAATTTATGGAATAGCTCAATACAGCAATTTTTTTGGCTGCAGTTCTTCAATCTAATGAATCTAATCTGGGTTCCTTGTCAGGAACATACAATGAAACTTGGTTGGGAATCCAGACATGTCCTTGTTTGTTACAGCAGGAATACATTGCTTAAATAACAGCTCTTACTTTGTGCAACTGACACAATAAATCAACACTGTCAAGAGTGTGGTGCTGGAAAAGCACAGCAGGTCTGTCAGCATCTGGGGAGCAGGAAAATCGATGTTTCGGGCCAGAGCCCTTCAAATCAATACTGTTTATTCACACATGAGGCAAGATGTTTCAAGTGCTTGAAGTTTCTGCTGTTAATAGTTTATAAGTATTTGTGATTTTTGAGAAACTTTATAGCTCAGGTTGAGGTTTAGGTTGTAAGTTTGCTCGTTGAGCTGGTAGGTTTATTCTCAGATGTTTCGTCACCATTCTCGGTAACATCATCTGTGAGCCTCCGGTGATGCACTGGTGTTCTGTCCCGCTTTCTGTGTCTTGGTCTGTTTCGGTGGGTGATATCATTGCTGGTTCTTTTTCTCAGAGGTGGGTAAATGGAATCCAAATCGATGTGTTTGTTGATGGAGTTCTGGTTTGAATGCCAGGCCTCTAGGAATTCCTGTGCGTGTCTCTGTTTAGCCTGTCCCAGGATGGATGTGTTGCCCTAGTTGAAGTGGTGTCCTTCTTCACCTGTGTGTAAGAATACCAGTGATAGTTGTTCATGTCTTTTGGTGGCTCGTTGTTGCTCATGTATCCTGGTGGCTAGTTTCCTGCCCATCTGTCCAATGTATTGTTTGTTACAATCCTTGCAGGGTATTTTGTATATGATGTTCGTTCTGCTGGATGTTGGTACAGGGTCCTTTAGGTTCATCAAGAGCTGTTTCAGTGTTGTGGTAGGTTTGTGGGCTACCATAATGCCAAGGAGTTGGAGTAGTCTGACTCTCCTAAACAAAACACAGTCCATTGAAAAGGCAAACTCACTGCTCGCAGATACTAGCACCTACCAACAGGTGGCGATGGACCCAACTCCTAGAAAGCCATATCATAGCGCCACTGAAGGAACTCCATTAATTCAGGCAAAATTAACAAGACAGATCCCCAAAGAATGAAACCTGATGGATCCAACACACCCCGTTTCTACAGATTACCTAAGGTACCACAAACCAGGGACTTTTCTCAGACCCATAATCACACTTCCCGGCGTACCAACATACAAACTCGCAAAGAAACCGCGATGCAAACTGAAATACCTCGTAGAAGCCTTACAGCACTCCATCCACTCCACCCAGGAATTCCTGAACATCAACAAAGACACCATGACAGAAGAGAACAAAATCATTGTCTCCTTCAACGTAATGGCACTATTCACATCAATTAACATCAACCTGGCCAAAGAAACACTGAACTCACTGCTAGATGAAACAAGAACACAAACACCAGACAGCACCAACTCCATCAGCAAGGACAGCATCCTCAAGCTAGTAGGCCCGTGCCTAAATATTCACTTCACCTTCAATGACAAGATCTACAAACAAATCAATGGGACGTCTATGGGATCACTAATATCAGGATTCTTAGCAGAAGCAGTGATGCAGAGACTAGAACGAACAGCCCTCCAACACAATCTAACCCAAGCTTTGGGTCCGCAATGTGGATGACAACTTTGTATCAGGAAAGGAACAAATTAGAGGAAACCAAAATATCATTAACAACACATCCTCACTGGCGTGAATTTCACCAAAGAGGAAGAGAACAACAACAGACTCCCCTTCCTAGATGTGGAATGAACAATGTCAATGGTGAACTGCAGACCAGCGTCTCCAGGAAAGCAATAAACACAGACCAAATACTCAATCATCCCAACACTCACAAACGAAGCTGCATCAGGACATTATTTAAACAGGCCACAACACACTGCAGCCCCCAGGAACTACGGGTAGCAGAAGAAAAATATCGATACGGCGTATTCAAGTACAACGGCTACATGATTAAACACAGTCCACCAATTCTTAAACAACACACCTAAGCAAAAAGAGACAACATGCCCAGAGACTCTAGCCACCCTGCCATACATCAAAGGCATCTCAGAGATGACGACCAGACTACTCTGGCCCCTCGGCATCATGGTAGCCCACAAATCTACCACCACACTGAAACAGCTCCTGATGAATTGAAAGGACCCTTTCAAAAGTGCAACAGAACATCAGTGCTTCACCAGAGCCTCACTGATGATGTTACCCAGCATGGTGACAAAACGTCTGAAAACAAACCTGCCAGCTCAGTCTGCAAACTTGCAACTTGATAGTTTATAGAGTCTAGTTGATTGACACTTTTATGGAGCTGCATAGCAAGATTTACATCTAAGAAAGCAGAAGGTATGAGTTTATTTTAAAGCATTTTCGTACATCCTAGTGTGGTCATTGCACAATGGATCAATGGGTGTGAATGTGCCTTGGAGGTTGTAAAGGACCTGGGGGTGTGGGTGCCTATGAAGGTGCATAGAATAGCATAGAGGGAATGAAGGGCCACAGGAGTGAGTGGAACAGCTGGGATTGGCATGGAATATTTCAGAAGTAGTGGGGATACGTTTTAAAATTCATAAAATGCAGAAATGGGCCATTTGGCCCATCGATTTCCCCCCCCCCAAAGGGCATCCCATCCAAACCCACTCACCTTACTCTCACATTTCCCACAGCTAACCCACCTAGACTGCACATCCCTGAACACTATGGAACAATTAGCATGGCCAATCCCCCCCTAACTTACACAGCTTTGGAGTTTGCCCCCAGAGAAACCCAACACAGACACATGGAGAACATACAAACTCCACACAATCATCCAAGGTGGGGTGGGGGCAATCAAAATCAGGCCCATAGCACTGTGAAGCAGCAGTGGGAACCATGGTGCTGCCCTCAATTTCCCATCGCTGCCATTGATGGGAGCATGGCATTGTGTGTGTGCATGTGTGTGTGCGCGTGTGTGTGCGTGTGTGTGTGTGTGTGTGTGTGTGTGTGCGTGTGTGTGTGAGTGTGTGTTTGCGTGTGTGTGTGTGTGTGTGTGTGTGTGCGTGTGTGTGTGAGTGTGTGTGTGCGTGTGTGTGTGAGTGAGTGTTTGCGTGTGTGAGAGAGAGTGAGTGTTTCCGTGTGTGAGAGAGAGTGTGTGTGCGTGTTTGTGGGTGTGTGTGGATGTGGCCTGAGTAGATTGGTGAGCTGATCTTTGTTTTGTTGTCTTTATTAGAGATGGCCTTGGTAAAATAACCTTTTACGCAGTCTCTATGGTTACCTCTAAACCTTTTATTGCCAGAGACATGCCAAACACCTGATGTTGAGTGAGGCGACAGTGTGGTGATATAATCGCTAGACAATTAATCTAGAGAAATAGGCAATGTCATGTGCACCCAGCTGTGAATTCCACTATGAAACTTGGGATTTGAATTCAATAAAATAAATCTGGAACTAAGAGTTTAGTGATGATCAGGAAGCCATTGTCGATTGTGGTAATAACCCATCTGGTTCACCAATGCCCTTTAGGGAAGGAAACTGCCATCCTTACCTGGTGTGGCCTACACATGACTCCAGACCCACAATAATGTGCTGGACTCTTAACTGCCCTCTGGGCAATTAGGGATGGGCAATAAATGCTGGCCTAGCCAGTGATGCCCTCATCCTGCAAATGAATAAAAAGCAAAAAAAAAATCAGTCACTCCCCTCCCCCGACTCCTTCAATATTCAGACAGCCCTTCTGTAGTTCTGATTCTTTTTGTTTGGCTGGTCAGCTGGATAGCTTCTTGTACTGAGAGTGAGAGAATCCCTTTTACCTGCAGCACTGGGTTGTCTAGAGGGTAATTCTTTAATTGTGACTTTTATAGCACCCAAACCCAGGCTGGTACACATGGATATCTTTATCCACTGGCACCCATGAGAAGCTCAGACTCACTAGCATACTCCAGTATAGTTGAAACTAATTTTTTTTAACCCCAATGTACTGGTCAAATGGAAGAACACAAGATGTGTCAGGATATAATCTAAAGGGAGGTTGCTTGCTGTTGTTCAGAGTGTTGTCTGCCCCTTTGCAGTCGCAAGAGATCACATTCCAATACGTTTTGACTGTCCTGTATCCTCTTTGTTGTTTGAAGTTCTCTTTGTACCTTTAAGTGTGCGCCAGTACTCTCTCTTAAGTTACATCACCAGATGTTTGTTTTGTTTGTAATAACACTCTTTTTAAATAAAGCTCATTTTATACAAGAGAAAGGTGCCCACTATACCTTGGGGGTTGTGACAATACAGCACATTATGGGTTAATGTCTCTTTTAAATGATGGCATTGGCAATAGTGCAGCACTCCTCCTAGTGTGCTGGCTGGATTCAGTGCAGGAGTGGGGATTGAACCTATAACTCAGTCTGAGAGTGCTGCCTAAGCATCCATTTCAAACCCCTGCAATTTAGAAGCGGGCCATTCAGCCCATTGCAATTCCACACCAAAGAGCATAACACCTAGACTCACCGCCCTATCTTATCCCTGCATTTCCCATGACTAATCCACCTAGCCTACACATCATTGGACACTATGTAGCAAATTAACATGGACAATCTAATACAACTAACCTGGACTTTGGACTGTGGGAGGAAACCCATGCAGACATGGGGAGAATGTGCAAGGTCCTCACAAATATCTGCCCGTAGCTGGAATTGAACCCAGGTCCCTGGTGATGTGAGGCAGCAGTACTAACCACAGAATAAGTAAAGCACATGCACTAGTTCATAAAAGATGCAAGGTCAACTCTCCAGACCATAAGACTATGTGACTGTAAAACCAAGCAGAGTTGTTTGATATGGATGAGAGTTGTGGTTTTAAAAGGATCGCCACTCATTATGTTAAATATTCGACATTCATTGCTGTACTGTCTTTGTAAAGACTTTGTAGTGATTGATACAACTGAACGGCTTGCCAGGCCATTTCAGAGGGCAACTGAGAGCCAACCACATTGTTGTGGGTCTGGAGTCACATATAGGTCAGACCACATAAGGATGGCAGATTCCTTTCTGAAAGGATATTAATGAACTGTCATTAGGGAAGCCACTCGCCATCTGACCTGGAAATAAACCGTCGTTCTTTCACTGCTGCTGGGTCAAAATCCTGGAATTCCCTCCCTAACGGGACAACCTACAGCACGTGGACTGCGGCGATTCAAGATGGCAGCTCCCGACAACCTTTTTGAGGGGCAACTAGGGATGGGTAATGCTGGGCCCAGCTAGCGACACCTATATCCTACAAATGAATGAAAAGTGGCACCAGTGACCAAGGAAACAGTGAGATGGTGTTAGTAAGAGTTAAACTTTAATCATAAACGCATCGTGATTATAATTTGAATCATAGAATTGATGGTTTGGGGCGGCAAAATCTAACCTGCAAAAATGAGACTAACTTTCCAGCTATAATAAGGTCCATTAAGAAGGAAAGGCAACCAATTAAAGAGCTTTTGATCTTAGACAGGTCATGCTTAAAGTTGCTCCTGGCTGAGATAGGGAAGGATCTGCAGTTTCTCCAAAGCCCAATTCAAATCAATCTAGTTCTGTTAGTGCAGTGAAGTGTGATTTAGATTCCTTGCCTGTTGTACTTAAGGGAGGCCCCCGCGACTGTCTCTTGGAGTGAGAATTTGTGTTCCACTCTACACACAAAGCTATGATATCTGTTAATTGTTTTCTCCTACTGCCTCCTGTGTTTTGTGTACCGTTGGTGCAGTTTAAATGAGGTTTGGATGATTGAAGAGCATCCTTTATGTCTGGCGCAGGGGGGCTAGACAGAATCCAGCGTGTCGTTCACAGCTGAAGGGGAAGGTAAGGAATTCCTTCTTCCAGAAACCACCCACGCCCACACAGCACAGGAACAGGAGGATGCTTTCATAATGACATTGTGGTTGATCTGAGAGCGAGCTCCATCATTTGCCAGACTCCCCTGAAGATATCGCTGAAGGAAGACCAATCAAAATTAATAACTGACTAGACAACAGCCACTGTTTCTGGAAGAGAATGCCACATTTCTACTCACTTTATTCGTAGGGCAGTATCCTCCCTTCATTCCCAAATGCATCACAGGATCCCTTAGAGGCTACTTGGTCCATCAAATCCACACTGACCTGCCAAAGACCATCCTACCCCATCCCTGCATTTCCCATGGCTAACCTACTTAACCTAATCTTCCCCGGACACGATGGACAACTTAGCATGACTACTGCAAATGTGTTGCTGGTCAAAGCACAGCAGGCCAGGCAGCATCTCAGGAGTAGAGAATTCGACGTTTCGAGCATAAGCCCTTCATCAGGAATAAGTTGTCCTGAGCTGGGGAAGGGCTGATTGCAGGGAGTGTAAGTGGCGACGCATGGCTGCAAGGGTGGAGCGGAGGATCCGGAGGGAGGTCTGTTGCTGGAGGCTTCGGATTTGTTGTAGGTACAGGTTGTCCTGGTTGGGTCCAAATTTGGTTGGTTGGAATGTAGTTCGGAGTCTGTGTGGGATCAGTCGGTTCCTTAGGCAGGTGCTGAGGAAGGAGATGTGGCTGTGGTAACGAGTCTGTTTGAGAACGTGGCTGAAGAGCTTCTGTGCAGAGGAGATGACCTGGGGGGTGCAGTGAGAGAGGGACTCACTGAAATCCTTGTAGAGGGAGGAAGAGAGCTTCTTCAAGGAAGGCATCCTTGTAAGAGGATTCGCAGTAGGTTAAAATCTTCGAGTAAAAAATGAGGTCTGCAGATGCTGGAGATCACAGCTGCAAATGTGTTGCTGGTCAAAGCACAGCAGGCCAGGCAGCATCTCAGGAATAGAGAATTCGACGTTTCGAGCATAAGCCCTTCATCAACTTAGCATGACTAACCTACCTAACCTGCACATCCTCGGACACTATGGGCAACTTAACAAGGCTAACCTACCTAACCTGCACATCCCTGGACACTATGGGCAACTTAACATTGCTAACCTACCTAACCTGCACATAGAGCCATACAGCATGGAAACAGACCCTTCGGTCCAACTAGTCCATGCTGACCATATCCCAAACTAGTTTCCCCGGATCCTCTGATATCTGTGTATCCTTCCAAATGTCTTTCAAATCATTAGACTGTGGGAGGAAACTCAGCACCCAGAGGAAACCCATGCAGATATGGGGAGAACGTGAAAACTCCACACAATGAGTTGCCTGAGGATGGAATTGAACCTGGATCCCTGGTGGGGTTAGGCAGCAGCGCTAACCACTGAGCCACCCTGATTCTAATGCTTAGCCGATGCCGAGTATTAGCTAGCCCAACCAGTGGACTGAGTTTCCCAATGCCTGCCAAATTTGTACCATTTCACATCTTGAAAGATTTGATCAAATCATTCATCAATCTTATAAAGTCCAGGGAATTCCATCCTCTTATTTTAAAGCTGGCATCATTCTGGGAACAGTGTGCCAAATGATTCTTCACATCAAAATTCATCAAGCTCTCTCCTGCTCAAACACCTTGTGTCCCAAGGACTCAAGGCAGTCTCTCAGCCTTCTCTTTATCCCAGAAACAACAGGCTTTTGTGGGTTATGTTTGGTGTTGACGAACATTGGTCTTTGATTGACTGGACCTCTTCTTCTGTTGGAGATGCCATCTTCAGCTAAGATCTGAATCCAAACTCTGTTCTTGCAGATGGGGACAAGCAGAAGTGAAGGGGGAGTTCTGTCAGTACCCTGGCAAATCCTGTCCTTGGTGGGATTGGTATTTGTTGGAGCTGACTGCACACAGATTGGTTGCTTCCGTTATAGATAACGCCTACTCTTCAAAAGCTATTGAGTGGTTGGGAAGACTGGTAGGAGGCTCTGAAGTGTGAATGGTGCTTTACAAATGCACGTTTTACAATGTAGCATTTTCATGAGAGTTTATTTGAGGCTGGATACAGATGAGGGAAGTCTTCCTAGTTTGTTTAGGCATTCATTAAGCCCTTACAGTTCCCCAGTTGTGGCATTGTCTGGCTCTTAAATGATCCCAGCAATTTATCTGTCTCTCTACAATTGAGACACGTTCCCAGTTTGACAATTCTCTGCAATGTTTTATGTTATTGTTTCAAGATTGACCGTATGACTGATTTCAATCAGTGCTCTGTAATCTCTGTGGAGTTCCCTGCCCAGAGTGCGGTGGATGCTGGGACACTAAGTAAGTTGAAGGATGACTGCAGTGGTTCAAGAAGGCAGATCAATGCGACCTTCTTAAAGGCAACTAGGGATGGGCAATAAATGTTGGCCCAGCCAGCCACACCCACTTCCCTCAAATCAACGCAAAAATAAATTCTTGGGAGACCCTAGTAAATACTAACATCCTCCCCCTGTAAATGCTGGTACATTCTCTGGGCAACCCCAGTCAATACCACGAACATGTCCCTGTAAATACTCACCCAGACCCCCTATAAATGTAAACACATTCCTTATGTAAATGCAAACACATTTCTCCTGTAAATACAGACAGACATCCAGACCCCCCCTGTAAATACAAGCACATTTGCCCCTGTAAAACAGCCACTGTTCTCCTCTAAATACTGTCAGATTTCCCTCTGTAAATATAGACATATTTCTCCTTTAAATACAGACACACACCCCTTGTAAACACTGACACATTTATTTTGCAGATACAGGCAGGCTGTCCCTGTAAATGCAGACACATTTTTCCTATAAATACAATCACACTGCCCTCTGTAAATACAGAGACAACTCCCCCCCCCCTATAAATATAGACACACACATCTCCCTGTAAATACAGAGACAACCCCCCCCGTAAATACAGACACACACTCCCCTGTAAATACAGACACACATCCCCCCGTAAATACAGACACCCACCTCATAAATAGGGAATTCGACGTTTCAAGCATAAGCCCTTCATCAGGAATTCCTGATGAAGGGCTTATGCTCGAAACGTCGAATTCCCTATTCCTGAGATGCTGCCTAACCTGCTGTGCTTTAACCAGCAACACATTTTCAGCTGCGATCTCCAGTATCTGCAGACCTCATTTTTTACCCACCTCATAAATACAGGCACACACTCCCCATGTAAATACAGACACATACACCCCTGTAAATCCCAGCGCGCACCCTCCTGTAAATACAGATACACATTCCCCCCCCGTAAATACAGGCACATCCCCATGTAAGTACAGACACACACCCTCCTGTAAATACAGACATACATCCCTTTGTAAATACAGACACACTCTCCCCTGTAAATACAGACACACACCCTCCTGTAAATACAGACACATCCCCCTGTAAATACAGACACACTACCCCCCATAAATACAGACTCACGCCCTCCTGTAAATATAGACACACATCCCCCTGTAAATACAGACACATCCCCATGTAAATACAGACACACTACCCCCCTGTGAATACAGACGCAGACCCCCTGTGAATACAGATAGACATTGCCCCGTAAATACACTGACACAACCTCTTCTGTAGATTAGATTAGATTAGATTCCCTACAGTGTGAAAACAGGCCCTTCAGCCTAACAAGTCCACACCAACCCTCCGAAGAGTTAACCACTCAGACCCATTTACCTCTGACTAAAGAACCTAATACTATGGGCATTTTAGCATGGCCAATTCCCCTGACCTGCACATCTTTGGACTGTGGGAGGAAACCGGAGCACCCGGAGGAAACCCACAAGGAGACACTAGGAGAATGTGCAAACTCCCCACACGAGGCTGGAATCAAACCTGGGTCCCTGGTGCTGTAAATACACACACACTCCCTCCTGCATGTACAGACACCACCACATGTCCTTTCGTTCCCCCCTTCCCCTCCCTCACCGCCTCTGTAAATACTGACACATTCCCTGGGGCCCACCCCCTGCCCTGGATCGATTTGTGTTCCTCAGTGCTGTTTTCAGATGAGGGAAATATCCTCCCGTAGCATGGGTCCGGTCTCCTTGCTCATTACCCGGCCTTTATGTTTGCAGTAACTAACGGATGGGAAATGTATTCCACTCATTTTCAGTTTTCATATCTCTGCTGTGCTACACAATGCTGATTGTTATCTCGAGTGGAATGACCCTGTAATCGGGCTTGTCTTTATTGATTTTGTGCCTCAGTGCCCTTATCATGACAACTTATTCTGTGGTGATAGCAGAAACCACGTCAGAAAATGCTGGAAACATTCACCAGTTCAGACAGCATCTCAGACAGAGAAATGGGGCTAATGTTGCAGGTTGGGACTTTGCATTGCAAGGGGCTCCCTGTTTGACCCCAGTCCTCTTCAACTCCCAAGGTAGTTGGAAATATTTTGTTCTCTTGTCTGGAAATCCTGGCTGCAAACATAATATGGTAAAAACAATGACTGCAGATGCTGGAAACCAGATTCTGGGTTAGTGGTGCTGGAAGAGCACAGCAGTTCAGGCAGCATCCAAGGAGCAGCGAAATCGACGTTTCGGGCAAAAGCCCTTCATCAGGAATAAAGGCAGAGAGACTAAAGTGTGGAGAGATAAACTAGAGGAGGGTGGGGGGTGGGGAGAAAGTAGCATAGAGTACAATGGGTGAATGGGGGAGGAGATGAAGGTGATAGGTCAGGGAGGAGAGGGTGGAGTGGATAGATGGAAAAGGAGCTAGGCAGGTCGGACAAGTCATGGGGACAGTGCTGAGCTAGAAGTTTGAAACTAGAGTGAGGTGGGGGAAGGGGAAATGAGGAAACTGTTGAAGTCCACATTGATGCCCTGGGGTTGAAGTGTTCCGATATGTCCCTCGATACTTAATCAGTGCCAGTATTCCCAGTAGAGAATAAAGGGGAGTGCTGCACTGTTGGAGTTGCCTGAGTAAGTTTTGAATGAACAGGTCTCATGCACAAATGGGCAGACGATTGCTCCCTAATATTTAACCCTGAACCAATATTGCCATATCAGGAAGATGAACAAAGTGCAGATACTGGGAATCAGAAACAAACACCAGAAACAAAAACAAAATAGAAACAAAACAGAAGGAGAAACAAACTTTCTGTCCACAAAAATAAAGATCCTGAGCTTCCTGTTGCCTGCCACTTTAACCCTCTGCACAGGGCCAACATCTCTGTCTCAGGTTTGCTGCAGTGCTCCAGTGAAGCTCAGCACAAACTGGAAGACCAGCACCTCATTTTCCACTTGGGAACACTGCAGCCTTCAGGACTTAACACCGAGTACAGCAATTCTAGGGCCTGACGCACCTTCTTCCATGTCCTTACCTCAGCATCACAGACCCAGGTTCAATTCCACCTTTAAGCTGTGTGGGAGTTTTCATGTTCTTCCTGTATCTGTGTAGATTTCCTCTGGGTGCTCTGGTTTCCTTCCACGGTCCAAAGTTGTGCGGGTTAGGCTAGGCTAAATTAACCATAATGCGGAAGGATGTGCAGGTTAGGGTGGATTGGCCATTCTAAATTGCCCATAATATTGAGAGATGGGCAAGGATGGTTGGATTGACCATGCCAAATTACCCATATATCCAGGAATGTGCAGGCTGGGTGGATTGGCCATGCTACATTGCCAATAGTATTGAGAGATGTGCAAGGCTGGGTGGATTAGCCATGCCAAATTACCCATAACATCCAGGAATGTGCAGGCTGGGTGGATTGGCCATGCTAAATTGCTGAAAATGTGTTGCTGGAAAAGCGCAGCAGGTCAGGCAGCATCCAAGGAGCAGGAGAATCGACATTTCGGGCATGAGCCCTTCCTCAGGTCCTGTCCCCCTTAGTCCAAGAACTCCCCACCTATGTTCGGGACACCACCCACGCCCTCCACCTCCTCCATGATTTTCGCTTCCCCGGTCCCCAACGCCTTATCTTCACCATGGACATCCAGTCCCTGTACACCTCCATCCCCCATCACGAAGGACTCAAAGCCCTCCACTTCTTCCTTTCCCGCCGCACCAACCAGTACCCTTCCAGTGACACCCTCCTTCGACTGACTGAACTGGCCCTCACTCTGAACAACTTCTCTTTCCAATCCTCCCACTTCCTCCAAACCAAAGGACAAGCCATGGGCAGCCGCATGGGCCCCAGCTATGCCTGCCTCTTCGTAGGATATGTGGAACAGTTCATCTTCCACAGCTACACTGGCGCTACCCCCCACCTGTTCCTCACTCTGATCTCCAGCATCTGCAGTCCTCACTTTCTCCATGCTAAATTGCCCATATTATTGAGAGATGTGCAAGGCTGGGTGGATTGGTCATGGTACATGCAGAGTTATAGAGTAGGGGGGGTTGGTTTGGACACAATGTGTCAAATGGCCTACTTCCACACTGTAAGGATTCTATGAAAGTGATTGAAAAAAGAGAAGAGGGTGGTAGCTCCATCAAATAATTTTCACCAAAATAGTTCATTGCCTGCAGCTGAACAAACTCTCCTTATTCACTGCACAAATTATCTCAGTCACTTGAATCTAATCGAGTATACACAGTGCGGCACTATTTACCCTGAGCGAATTTTACAGGAAAATTATCTGTTTTTAATGAGGATGGGTCAAGCTATGTAAACTTCAGCTTGTGATCGATGATGATGGAGGTGAAATCAATTGATGTTGCCTTTGTTTGATTCTCTTCCCAGAGTTGACATTTGTTAATGCAGGGCTATCTAGCTAAGAGTTTGCATAATACTCACAAGGGGTCTCACTCTCTGTTACTCAATGTTGGTTTTGTGAAAGTGAAGAAGGCAAAAATGACAAATGAAAGCCCGTTGGAAGGAAAAGGCAGAACTTCTACACCAACCAGATATCCCCAGAGTAGATAAGGCAGTGAATTAAACCACACAATGCCAATCTTGAAACTGAGCTGTCCTTCTCTGAAATGGGATCTTCCTTTGCTTCTGCACTTCACTCATTCGGCATCCAGAGTTTTTGTGGTATTAATATTCTCTCTCCTTTGGTAGTAGCAGATTTTGACAAAAGGATGAGCAGTTAAACACTGCCACCATTGCTTTAGCTTGCAACAGAATCCACAAGTATGATGCCTCGGACATAATGAATGCAGTTACCAATTCAGGAGAACTTTCTTTGCCCAGGGAATAGTGACCTTGTTTTTATAAATCAAGAAAAAAAATAGCAACTCGAAACAAAATTGCTGGAGAAACTCAGCAGCTCTGGCAGCATCTGTGGAGAGAGAAACGGAGTTAATGTCTCAAGTCCCTTCTTCGGAAGGGTCACTGGAAACATTAACATTAACATGAAACATTAACTCTGTTTTCTCTTCACAATACTGCCAGATCTGCTGAGTTTCTCCTGCAATTTCTGCTTTTGTTTCAGATTTCCAGCATCCACAGTTTTTTTTCTTTTGGACTTGCTTAGAATAATTGCACTATAATAATCATGGGCCATTTTAATTTTTGTGTGGATTGGATTGACCAAGGATGTGCAGGTTAGGGTGGATTGGCCATTCTAAATTGCCCATCGTATTGAGAGATGGGCAAGGATGGTTGGATTGACCATGCCAAATTACCCATATTTGTTGAGTATTCTTTGAGCAGGTGAGGAGGGGCATATTGGCTGAACTCTTTGCCCATCCATTTGGTCCGTTGCAACAAATATTTTGATCCTTTTTAACGTGCAGCTACATCACGATTCAATTAAAATATAATGAATTAGATCAAAATCAAGGTACCAACTGCAATTGAGTGAAAAACAGACCTATCCCAAGAACATATAATCCAATCCAAGGTCATGTGCACAAACGCATAAAGTTTAATAAGGAAGTTCATGTGGCATAAAACAATGGTTGAAAATGTGCTGTTTAACAAGTCCATATGGTCTGTTATGTATTAGATTTTAACTTGAGTCTACAGGTGATTAACAAATGTTTTATTTTTTTAAGAGTGGCCAAAACTGTGAATATCCTTGAGCTCCCAGTGAATTCATGTTTCTCCAATGTTGCTTTCTCATCAGGAATTGTTTATTGAGAAGCTGACCCCAGCAGGCAGGGGAAGGAGCTCTGGTGGTGCAACGTTAATATCCCTACCCATGGCCCAAAAGACCCATGTTCAAGTCTGACCTGTTCCAAAGGTGTGTGACAAAATTGCTGAACAGGTTGATGAGGATAGTGAGGTTAAGTTGAGGAAGGCGAATCTTTTGATTCCGTTATTATGAATTTCATGTTTGGTTTAAGGGTGAGAAATGTGAGTTGGAAACTAGTGTCTCAAGAAAGCCAATTACAAGGATATGAAGACAATATTAGATAAAGTTGAATGGGAAAATGGGTTGAAAAGTAATATTAATGGAGTTAATATCGACAATGTAGAAGATTAATGGCAGGATGGTTAAAGGACTGACTGTTTTGTAGCTAACTTTGCTGACAATACAAAGATAGAAAAGGAAGTTGTAAGGAGGATACAGTGGCTCTTTAAAGGAATATAGGTTAAGTGATTGGGGAACATATTGGCCAATGCTGGATGATGTGGAAATAGTGATGTTGTTCACTTTGACAGGAAGAATAAATTAGCAGAGTGTAACTTCAGCAGAGAGAAACTGCAGAATAATGCAGTGCAGAAGGATGTGGGTTAGGGTTACACAGCAAACTGAAGATATGGGGTGTTGGTCTTCGTTGCAAGGGATTGGGAATATAAACACAAAGTTTTGTTACAACTGTGTTGGTGAGACTGTTGCTGAAGCGCTGCATACAGTTTATTCTCCTTACTTAGGAGGGATATAGAGTCCTAGAGTCATAGGGATGTTGAAAGCAGCTCAGAGAATCATAGAATCCCTACAGTGAGGAAGCTGTCTATTTGGCAAAAGTGAGGACTGCAGATGCAGGAAACCAGAGTTTGGATCAGAGTGGTACTGGAAAAGCACAGCAGGTCAGGCAGCATCCGAGGAGCAGGAAAATCAACGTTTCGAGCAAAAACCCTTCATCAGGAATAGAGGCAGGAAGCCTCTAAATGGGGTAGGGGAGGGTGCAGAGGAGTAGATACCAAAGAGTTCAATAGGTGGATGGGAGTGTAAATGGAGGTGATAGGTCAGAGAGGAGGGTGGGCGAAGGTAGCAAAGAGTACAATAGATGAATGGGGGTGGGGATGGAGGTGATAGGTCAGAAAGGAGGGTGGAATGGATAGGTGGGAAGAGAGATAGGCAGGTAGGATAGGTCTTGGGGACAGTGCTGAGCTGGAAGGTTGGAACTGGGGTGAAGTAGGGAAGGGGACATGAGGAAACTGGTGAAGTCCACATTGATGCCCTGGGGTTGAAGTGTTCCGAGGCGGAAGATGAGGCGTTCTTCCTCCAGGTGTCGGGTGGTGAGGGAGTGGCGGTGAAGGAGACTCAGGACCTGCATGTCCTTGGCTGAGTAGGTGGGGGAGTTGAAATGCTGGGCCACAGGGCATTGGGGTTGATTGGTGTGGGGGTCCCAGAGATGTTCCCTAAAGTGCTCTGCTAGGAGGTGTCCAGTCTCCCCAATGTAGAGAAGACCACATCGGGAGCAACGGATACAATAAATGACATTGGTGGATGTGCAGATAAAACTATGATGGATGTGGAAGGCTCCTTTGGGGCCTTGGATGGAGGTGAGGGAAGAGGTGTGGGCGCAGGTTTTGCAATTCCTGCGGTGGCAGGGGAAGGTGCCAGGATGGGAGGGTGGGTTGTAGGGGGGCGTGGACCTGACCAGGTAGTCACGAAGGGAATGGTCTTTGCAGAAGGCGGAAGGTGTGGGGAGGGAAATACATCCCTGGTGAAGACGTTCCTCCTCAACTCAGTCCTAAATCTGCTCCCCTTATTTTGAGGCTATGCCCCCCTAGTTCCAGTTGCTTCCAGTGGAAACAACCTCCCTGCTTCAATCTGACCTAGTCTCTTCATAATGTTATGTGTTTCTGTAAGATCCCTCCTCATTCTTTCGAAATTCCAATGAATACAGTCTCAGTCTACTCCGTCTCTCATCATAAGCCAACCCTCTTGGAGTATTCTGGAAATTAAGCTGCATGTTCCTGCAGTTCACACAAATGTGAAAGATTTAATTAAAGTATTCAAATCTGCAATCTGACTGGCTGCTGAACCAGGTTCCGGGTTCTGGACTTAACAAGAAAACAGTTGTTTACTGCAAACAAAAACAAATTGCTGGAAAAACAAACAGGATCTGTGGAGAGAAATCAGCGTTAACATTTCAGATCTAGTGACCCTTAGTTCTGAGGAATGCTGCCAGACCTGCTGAGCTTTTCCAGCAAGTTCTGTTTTTGTTTCTGATTTACGATATCTGCAGTTCTTTCGGTTTTTGAAAGTTGTAACCTGTTGAGTTGGTGACAGGTGCTATCGACAGACAAGTTGTTCTTGGCTTGAAATATGCTTAAAGGTGTGTGAAGTGGTTGGTTGGTCCTTTGTAGGGCTTCACAGTTAATTGTCACTTCAGGTTAAGTACAGAATTAAACATCACAAACCAAAACACAAATATGTAGACACTTTTAACTCGACTAATCATTCAGGAATTAGCATGTTCTCCTGATATTGTTTTAAAAACATCATTAGTGCAAGGTTGGTGCACAGAGACAGATTTACATAGAATCATAGAATCCCTACAGTGTGGAACCAGGCCATTTGGCCCAACACATCCACACTGACCCTCCAAAGAGTAACCCACCTATTCCCTGACATTTACTCCTGATGAATGGGGGTTCGAGGGTGTGGGGCTGGAAATGCGCAGCAGGTCAGTCAGCATCCAAAGAGTAGGAGCCCTTCATCAGGCTAATGGACCTAACCTACACATCCCTGAACAGTATGGACAAGTTAGCCCATCGAATCCTTACAGTTCAGAGAGAGGCCATTCTGACCATTTAGTGTGTACCAAGCCTCCCACCCAGACCCAAAACCATAGCCCTGCATTTCCCATGGCTAATTCACCTAAAGTGCACACGATGGGGCAAGTTAGCATGGCCAATCCACTTAACCTGCACATCTGTGGACAGTAGGAGGAAACCCACGCAGAACCAGGAAGGACATGCAAACTCCACACAGTCACCCAAGGGTGGTGGAATTGAACCCAGGTCCCTGGCCCTGTGAGACAGCAGTGCTAACCCCTGAGCCACCGTGCCGCCCACTACAGAGAGCTTCCCAAACAGAATAAGTTGGCTGGATTTTTCACACCTGCATGTGTTATAGTTCAGAACGTGAAGATGTTAGCAAAGAAAAAGAAACTTTTCCATCTGTGCAATGCCATTCATCCCATCAGTGTGTTCCATGCAGCTTCATTGTTAATGAGGGGCTGGGCTGTTGTTATTGTTGGAAACCACAGCAGTCAGCTTCTACACAGCCAGCTCTCAAAAGCAACAACGTCACTCTGACGAAATCATCGATTTTATTTAATGATGGTCGAGAGCCAAAGAGACTGGTTCCTGTGAGTTCAATTCCCGCACTGGCTGAGATTACCATGAAGGACACTCCTTCTCAACACCTCCCCTCGCCTCAGGTTAAACCACCACCAGCTGTGTGTGTGTCTCTCTCTCTCTCTCACTCTCTAATGAGAGAGCAGCGCTATGTCCTGTCAGGGTATAGTGGCCGCCCAGGGCAGGAGAGAGAACACTCTCCCCTATTTCTTGGCATGTTTTTAAGTTTAGAACATAGAACAGTACAGCACAGGAACACAATGTCGTGCTGAAGCTGA
Source organism: Hemiscyllium ocellatum (assembly GCF_020745735.1). NCBI lineage: Eukaryota > Metazoa > Chordata > Chondrichthyes > Orectolobiformes > Hemiscylliidae > Hemiscyllium > Hemiscyllium ocellatum. The sequence goes on from NC_083414.1 coordinate 7,938,934, forward strand.
CACAAAATGAAACTAATTCCTTCCACCCGCCCTTGGTCCATATCCCTCCATTTCTTACACATTTGTGTGCTTATCTAAAGGCCCCTTAAACACTCCTATCGTATCTGCCTCCACCATCACCCCTGGCAGTGTGTTCCAGACTCCTGCCACTCTCCGTATGAAAAACGTGCCTTTCACATCTCCTTGAACTTTCCCCCTCTCACCTTAAATGCACAACCCCCCCACTCCCCCATTAGACATTTCAACTCTGGGAGAAAGATTTTAAGTGTCAACCCTATCTATGCATCTCATAATTTTATAGTCTTCTATCAAGTCTCCCCTCAGCCTCTGCTGCTCCAGAGAAAACAACCTGAGTTTTTCCAGCCTCTCCTTATAGCTCATACCCTCTAATTCAGGCAACGTCTTGATAAATCTCTTCTGCACCCTATGTGAGTTATGCTTTCTGTATGCACCACTGGAGGGTGAATGAAGTGATGTTTCATATGATTGTGACTTCAGAAAGTTTGTTCTGATGCTGTGACCCACTTGCTGTACAGCGAGAGTGCCTTTATATTCATGACAATATTGCACATATTTACACTGAATCAACAATCGCGTGCTACTGAAGCTCTGCTGAGGAGAGATAGATGGTAGAACCATTCTCACACACAGATCAATAATCTGCACATTAGTGTGGAAATGAAACTATTTTTTGCAATTTCTGAGACTCAGATAATAGTCAGTCTTAGACAAGGTCGATGCAGAAACGGAGCAGCATCAAGAGTCTAGGTTTGACAGGGGCAGGAGAGAAACATAGAAAATAGGAGCAAGAGGAGACCATTCAGCCCTTCAAGCCCATTCAATATGATCCTTGCTGATCGTCAAACTCAATTCCTGTTTCAGCTTTTCCCCTACACTCTTTGGCCCTAAGAGTTATCTCTAACTTGTTCTCGAAAATTTTCAACTGCTTTCTGTGGCAGAGAATTTCACAGGCTCACCACTTCCTGGGTTATGAGATTTCCCCACGTCTCAGTCCGAAACGGCCAATCCAGAAACCGGATTTTGGATTCCCTGGTCATCGGGAACATCCTTCCTGTGTTTACCCTGTCTGGTCCTGTTAGAATTTTACAGGTTCCTATCGGAATCCCTCACCTCATTCTTCCTAACTCCACTGTATATTGTCCTCACGATCCAGTGTCTCTTCTTACATCAGTCCTGCCATACCAGGAATCAGTCTGGGAAACCTTTTTGGCACTCCCTCTACAGTCAGAATATCCTTCCTCAGATAAGGAGACCAAAACAGCGTCGGAGGCTGAGGGGTGAACTTATAGAGGTTTACAAAATTATGAGGGGCATGGATAGGGTAAATAGGCAAAGTATTTTCCCTGGGGTGGGGGAGTCTAGAACTAGAGGGCATAGGTTTAGGGTGAGAGGGGAAAGATATAAAAGAGACCTACGGGGCAACCTTTTCACACAAAGGGTGGTACGTGTATGGAATGAGCTGCCAGAGGAGGTGGTGGAGGCTGGTACAATTACAACATTTAAGAAGCATTTAGATAGGTATATGAATAGGAAGGGTTTGGAGAGTTATGGGCTGGGTGCTGGCAGGTGGGACTAGATTGGGTTGGGATATCTGGTTGGCATGGATGGGTTGGACCGAAAGGTCTTGTTTCCATTCCGTACATCTCTATGACTCTAATATTTCAGGAGTGGTCTCACCAGGACCCTGTACAATTGCAGCAAGGCATCCCTGGTCCAGTACTGTCGTCCTCTCACTATGAAGACCAATGTACCATTTATCTTCTTTACAGCCTGCTGCACTTTCATGCTTACCTTCAGCAACTGGTGCATGAGGACACTCAGGTCATTCTCAGTTTACAGCTATTCAAATAATAATCCGCCTACCTATCGTTACTAGGTAACCTCCCATTTATTCACGTTATACATGCAGGGAGCTAATGGGGAAGTGGTGGCCTGGAGGCATTATCACTAGAGAAAGTGAGGACTGCAGATGCTGGAGATCAGAGGAGAGAGAGGGGAGCTGGAAAAACACAGCCAGTCAGGCAGCATCCGAATTCCTGTTGAAGGGCTTGTGCCCGAAACGTCGATTCTCCTGCTCCTTGGATGCTGCCTGACCAATGGCATTATCAGTGGATGGTTAAGCCAGAGATGCAGGGAAATGTTCTGGGGAGAAAGTGAGGACTGCAGATGCTGGAGACCAGAGTTGAAAAATGTGGCGATGGAAAACACAGCAGGCCAGGCAGCATCCGAGGAGCAGGAGAATCAACGTTCCTGCAGGAGGGCTTGTGCCCGAAACGTCGATTCTCCTGCTCCTCGGATGCTGCCCGGCCTGCTGTGTTTTCCATCGCCACATTTTTCAACAAATGTACTGGGGACCCAGGTTTGAATCCTACCATTGACAGATGATAGAATTTGAATTCAATAAAAAATCTGGAATTAAGAGCCTGATGATAATGAAACGAATGTTGTAATAGGTTTAGGATGAGAGGGGAAAGATTTAAAAAGGACTGAACGGGCAACTTTTTTGTACAAATGGTGTCACGTGTAAGGAATGAGCTGCCAAAGGAAGTGGTGGAGGCTGGTACAATTACAATATTTACAAGGCATCTGAATGGGTACATGAATAGGAAGGGTTTAGGAGGGATATGGGCCAAGTGCTGGCAAATGGGACTAGATTAATTTAGGTTGGCATGGACGAGTTGGACTGCAGGGTCTGTTTCTTCGCTGTACACCTCTATGACTCTATGTCCTTTAGAATAGGAAACTGCCACCCTTACCTGGTCTGACCTACATGGAACTCCAGACCCACAGCAATGTGGTTGATTCCTAACTGCCCTCTGGGCAATAAATGCTGGTCCAGCAAGTGATGCCCACATCCTGTGAATGAGTAAAAAAAGCATTTGCCCACTCACTCAGCCTCAACTCCACTTTCCTGTCCGCTCTCCATCACCTTTCAACCTGCTACACATTAAAAATCTATCACCGCTTTAAAAGTACTCCATGTCCCAACACTCGGTGGGGGAGTAAACCCCACAGATTCGTGACCCTTTGGGAGAAGTCGTTTCTCCTCATCTCAGTTTTAAATCTGTCATTTGCTAGCCAAAAACTATGAGCTTTCATTTTAATACTAATGGCATGGATAGTGTGGAAAGTATGAGGCTTTTTCCCGGGGTGGAGGGGTCAATTACTAGGGGGACACAGGTTTGAGGTGCGGGTTGGGGGGGAAGTTTAACAGAGATGTGCGAGGCATGTTTTTCACACAAACAGTGGAGAGTCCCTGGAATGCACTGCCAGGGGAGCTGGTGGAAACAGACACAATAACAGCGTTCAAGAAGCACCTGGACATGAATAGGAAGGGAATAGAGGGATACTGATCCTGTCAGTGTAGACCATTTTAGTGCGGAAGGGCAAAATGTGTTGGCACAGGCTTGGAGGGTCGAAGGGCCTGTTCTTGTGTTTATTGCTGTTTGCTGTTTGAGAGCCAGTGACTGATCACGACAAGTGCATTGAGAATTCTGTTTCTGAGTGCATATTACTGAATGAGATGGGAAAAACAAGGGTATGCAATGTGAAGCAGGGTCATCCATCTCAGTGATTAGCGTCGGGAGTGTGGTGCTGGAAAAGCGTGGCTGGTCAGGCAGCATCTGAGGAGCAGGAGAATCAGCTCTTCATCAGGAATGAGCATCTGCAGTGCTCACTTTCACCCACATCTCAGTGATTAGCACGACCTAATTAGCAAATAAAAATGCCAAAGCCCCCAGCTCGCTTAGTTGACTTAATATAAAAAATTGATTCATTTTTTTTTGTTGAAAGCCTGTTGAATTTTTATTTTACACCTGGGTCAGCAAGGGATTACAGGTAAGCTCCAATAATCTCTGTTTGCTTTCTCCTGTTGCGAGGGCATCATTACAAATCACATCTTGCTCAAGATTCGTTAAGCCGCTAATCTCGCCCCTTAGCTCCTGTCTTCAGTTGGTCTCCTATCTTATAAATTCACTTCATAATCATGAGTGCTTGAGCCGAAATCCCCATCTCTTTCCTTCCTAAAGAGAAGAAAAAATTCCTAATATTTTCCTCAAAGCTTAATTATCCATGAATTGGGACAACCCTTTGTCTAATATACAACAACAACAACTTGTTTTGGCATAGCACCTTGAACATAATAAAAAATCCTGAGGCATTTCCCGCCTGAGGCGACTGACTGTGTGGAGCTTGCACGTTCTCCCTGTGCCTGCGTGGGTTTCCTCCGGGTGTTCCGGTTTCCTCCCACAGTCCAAAGATGTGCGGGTCAGGTGAATTGGCCATGCTAAATTGCCCATAGTGTTAGGTAAGGGGTAAATGTAGGGGTAGGGGTATGGGTGGGTTGCGCTTCGGCGGGTCGGTGTGGACTTGTTGGGCCGAAGGGCCTGTTTCCACACTGTAAGTAATCTAATCTAAAAAAGGAACATTGCTCTTTGCTTGTAATACCATCTCGGTATTTCACATTGTTTTACAGAAATTTCTGGACAAACTCAGCAGGTCTGGCAGCATCTATGGTGAGAGAAAAACAGCATTAACATTTTGAGTCCAGTCACATTTCCCGTGGCCTTTCTCAAAGGGCAAGTAGGAATGTCATGTTAAGGTTGTACAAGATGTTGGTGAAGCCTGTTCTGGAGTACTGTGTCCAGTTCTAGATGCCCTGTTATGGGAAGGATATTATTAAGCTGGAGAGGGTTCAGAAAAGATTTACCAGGGAATGGAAGGTTTGATTTATAAGGAGAGGCTGAATAAAAGCAAATTACTGCGGATGCTGGAATCTGAAACTAAAAGAGAAAATGCTGGAAAATCTCAGCAGGTCGGGCAGCAACTGTAAGGAGAGAAAAGAGCTGACATTTCGAGTCTAACTGACCAGCTCTTTCCTCTTCTTACAGTTGCTGCCCGACCTGCTGAGATTTTCCAGCATTTTCTTTTTTGGGGTAAGGAGAGGCTGGGATTTTTTTCACTGGAGTGTAGGAGGTTGAGGTGACCTTATAGAGCTTTATCAAATCATGAGGGACACAGATAAGGTGAATGGCAGGTGTCTTTTCCCTGGGGTGGGGGCTTTTAAGACCATGGGGGCGGGCACATTTTTAAGGTGAAAGGAGAAAGATGCTAAAAAGACACGAGGGGCAACTTTGTTTACACAGAGTGAGAATGAACTTCCAGGGAAAGTGGTGGATCCGGGTACAGCTACAGCATTTAAAAGACATTTGGATAAGTACATGAATAACAAACGTTTAGAGAGATACAGGCCAGGAGCAGGCAGATGGGACTAGTGTAATTAGGGCTGATGCTGTCCATATGGAGTAGTTGGACCGAAGGGGTCTGTTTCTGTGCTATCTAACTCTAAGACAGGCAGTAAATGCTGGCCCAACCAGTGACGCCCATGTCCTACATGTGAATAGAAATAAAAATTGTCAGAAAAATGGGCTGCCTCACCCTCAAGCCCCCTGACTGATTGTAATCCCTCTTTAACCCACAAGGAATCTCCCCTTTTGACTTTTGCATGTGAGCATTTTCTTGAAGCACACACGTCCTGTTTGTCCCACAGGCTGCTGGCACACAGTGCTGCTCTGAGGCTGATGCAGTTCCGTACCCTAAAGGACCATACCCACCCCCCGTTACCCTGTCATCTTCACCCTCTGCGGAAAAAAAACAAAGAGGCCTGAATTTTCCAAAATAAAATCAGAAATTGCCATAGAAACTCAGCAGGTCCGTGGAGAGAGAGAAAGCAGAGTTAATGTTTCAGGTCCAGTGACCCTTCTGCAGAACTGATTCTAGCCAGGAAAAGATTGGTATATATTTCGTTGATTCATGGGATGAGGGCAGTGCTGGCCAGGCCAGTGTTTATTGCCCATCCCTAATTGCCCAGAGGGCAGTTAAGAGTCAGCCACATTGCTGTGGGTCTGGAGTCACATGTAGGTCAGACCAGGTGAAGATGACAGTTTCCTTCCCGAAAGGGCATGAGTGAACCATATAATATATTAAGAATATATGGGGTGGGGGGATGGGGAAGGAGTAAATGAGTGAAGATGGAATCCAGAGAGGGAGAAAAACAGTTGGTCAGACAAAAGACTGGGTTAAGGTCAGTCTGGGAGAATGAGTAGCTGCTAATAGGGACCATTAGAGTGGCCTACAGTGGGCCGTTTGTGGTAGTAGTCTGTGTGATGACAAGGTGTGGTGTGTGGGGGTTGGGATAATGGCATGGAAGAAGATGCTCAGATCCTAAAATCATTGAACTAAATTTCCCTGGATTTTCAGCATCATCAGCCACACCATCCTGCCTCAGAAAGATATTGTCCATTCCTTCAGTGTGCCTGGAACCCCCTGCCTAATAGCATTGTGGATCTTTTTTTATTCTCTCATGTGATGTTGGTATCTCTGGCTGGGCCCAGCATTTATTGCCCGACCCTAGTTGCCCCTTGAGAAGGTGATGGTGAGCTGCCTTCTTGAACCGCTGCAGTCCTTATACAATGGATTGACCCACAATGCTATTACAGAAGAAATTCCAGGGTTTTGATCCAGCGACAGTGAAGGAATAGTGATATATTTTCAAGTCAGGATGGTGAGTGGCTTGGAGGGGAGCTTGCAGGGGGTGGTGTTCCCATGCACCAGCTGCTCTTGCCCTTCTAGATGGAAGCAATCGTGGGTTTGGAAGGTGCAGTCTTTTGTGAATTTCTGCAGCTCATCTTGTAGATAGTACACACTGCTGCTACTGAGGGTTGGTGGTGGAGGGAGTGGATGGTTGTGAATGCGGTGGCAATCAAGCAAGCTAATTTGTCCGAGATGATGTTAAGCTTCTTGAGTGTTGTTGGAGCTGCACCCAACCAGGCAAGTGAGGAGTATTCCATTAAGCCTCTGGCTTGTGCTGTGTAGATGATAGACGGGTTTTGGGGGGGTCAGGAGGTGAGTTACTTGCTGCAGGATTCTTAGCCTCTGACCTGCTCTTGTCATCACTGTGTTTATGAGCTGAGACCAGCTGAGTTTCTGCCCAATGATAGCCCTCAGGATGTTGATAGTGAAGGAATTCAGTGATGGTAACACCATTAATGCCAGGGGGCAGACGTTAGACTGTCTCTTATTGGAGATGGTCATTGCCTGGCATTTATGGGGTGTGAATGTTACGACCATGAGCACATAGTCTGCCGTGGTTCGAGGAAGCAACTCACCACCACCTTCCTAAAGACTTCTATGGATAGAATGTAGACTAGTACAGCACAAGAACAGGCCCTTCGGCCCATAATGTCAGTGTCGACCATGGTGACACTCTAAACTAATTCCATCTGCCTGCACATGGTCCATATCCCTCTATTCCCTGCCTTTTCATGTGTCTGTTCAAATATCCTGTAAACGTTGCTATCATGTCTGCTTCTATCACCTTCCCTAGTATAGCGCCTTCCAGGCACCTGCCACCCTCTGCATAAAAAAGGTGCCTTGCACATGTCCTTTAAATTTTCCCCCTCTAACCTTCAACATAAGGCCCTGACTATTTGACATTTTCACCATGGGAGGAAGACTCTGATTTTCCACCCTCTCCATGCCTCTCATCATTTTATATACTTCGATCAGGTTCCCCCTCCCACTCCCCACTCAACCTCCAACACTGTCTTATCTGTCAGCCAGGGCTCCCTGATTGGCGCTGTTAATCTGGTCCAATCAGGGAACTCATATTCAATGAGGTCCATCTGGCTAACATCGTTACAATCGCCAGCCAATGACACCCACAACATGCCCTTCCATTCTTTCTTTGATTGCAGACCTATGAGGTCTAAAGGTAGAGCCAGAGTCTGAGTGGCTGCCATACCTAGAGGGAGTCTTGGACACTGATGCCCTGTGAACAATTGAATAAGGAAATAGGCTCTTCAATCAGATAGTGGCCCTCCTGTGCCTTAACTCTACTGCAGTCAGAAATCACTTGACACCAGGTTAGAGTCCAACAGGGGCTTGTGTTATTCATGATACTTATTAACAATTTCAAAAAGAGTATTGTGTGCAGAGTCTATGGATTTGAAATTACAAGCCTTTGGAGTGCTGCTCCTTCATCAGGTGAAATCTTTATTAGTAATTCCATCCAATAATACATTGGTTTCACATAAAAATATTCTGTGCTTCTTGGTTCTCGGATTGTCAGTTAATCCCTGACCTTGACATCCTTTCAGGACAGAGTTCCAGACTTTCACTGTCTTTCGTGTGAGGAAGTGCTTCCCAATGTCACTTCTGAACGGCTTGACTCTCAGTTTAAGGGCGTGCGGCCTTTGTTCCGGAGTTTGCCTAGAAATCCATCTCTTTCCCCCTCCCTCCCCCACCCCCACCCTCTCCCCCTCCGCACTCCCCCTCATCCCTCCCCCTAAACCAAAGCAAATCACTGCTCTCTATCTCCCTGAATGATCCTCTAAACCTCAATGGATCACCCATTAATCCCTTTTCACAGTTTCTGTGTCTGACAAAGCTGCTTATACCAAGGGATTATGTTAGACAGGGAGGCCACTTGTCAAATGGGTTAATGCCTTGTCCCTAGCCCTCATCCTCGTTCAGCAGTTCCACCGAACATGATGGTTTCTCAGGCTGTGAGATTGCTGTGACACTCCTTCGCCATTCCCCTGTGGCTTGCATGATGGATTCGAGTTTAATGTACTCAGTGCTTTGCTGTATTCTCTCAGGTTTATCAATATCGAACATCACTTGCTATTTATGAAACTGGCTTACTACATTGCTGTAAATCTCCCCGCTCAAGTTTAGTCTAATCAGCAAATCCATAGACTGTGCACACAATACTCTTTTTGAAATTGTTAATAAGTATCATGAATAACACAAGTCCTGTGATTTACCGGGGGAATGCAATACTGAAGGATGCAAATCATTGTTCGCTATAATCTCGTTTTTATTTGAAGCAATGTTTGCACAGACACTGGAAGCTGGGGAGGGGGGGATGATTGAGAAAGGGAGCTGTTTTACCTCTTGAATTGACACACAGTTCCCCTCCCTCTCTCTGCCACCTCCTGCAGCCCTCAGAGATCTCTGTGCTCCACCAATCTTTATCTCTCCTGGCTTACACTCTGAATGGCCATGCTTTCAGCTGCCAAGCCCTAAGCCCTTCTTCATTTTCTTTATTTCTCCATCTCTCTGACCTCCTTCATGCCACTCTCTGTAATCTTCAGCCAAGTTCAGCACAGGGGCAGCATGGTGGCTCAGTGGTTAGCACTGCTGCCTCACAGCGCCAGGGACCTGGCTTCGATTCCAGCCTTGGGCGACAGTCTGTGTGGAATTTGCATATTCTCCCCATGTCTGTGGGGGTTTTCTCTGGGTGCTCCAGTTTCCTCCCATTGTCTAAAGATGTGCAGGTCGGGGTGAATTGGCCGTGTTAAATTGCCCATAGTGTTCAGGGATGTGTAGGTTGGTGCATTAGCCCGGAGAAATATAGGGTAGGGGAATGGTTCTGAGTGGGTTAGTCTTCAGGGGTTGGTGTGGACTTGTTGGGCCAAATGGCCTGTTTCCACACTGTAGGGTTTCTATTCTATGAAATTACTTCCAATTAACTGTACTATTCTATCTCCACTGATTGGTATAAACCTATGTTTGAACACACCCATAGAATCCCGACAGTGTGGGAGAAAGTCAGTCAAATGTCTAGTCAACACCAACCTTCCTAAGAGCATCCCATGCAGACTCACTACCCCATCCCTGTAACCCTACATTTCCCATGGTTAATCCACCTAGCCTGTACATATGTGAATACTATGGGCAATTTCCCATGGCCATTCACCTAACCTACACATCTTTGGACTGTGGGAGGAAACTGGAGCACCTGGAGCAAATTCCACACAGACAGTCACCCAAAGATGGAAACAAGCCTGAGTCCCTGGAGCCGTGAGGCAGCAGAGCTAACCACTGAGCCATTGTGCTGCCACTCGGTGCACAGCCTTGTGTTTTCTCTTAATGCATAAATGTAACACAAGACTGCACATGTTTTTGGGTACAAGTCAGTTCTTCTATAACGCGATGGCTGTGTTCTCATGCAATCCTGCACTTTAGAAACAGTGTCCCCAATTGGTCAATTGTGTGACAGTGAATCTAAGTTGACGAAACGCACATTATAGCAGAACGACCCGTACCCAAATTTGCCCTCATCTTTCTTTGCTTTCAGGATGTGACTGTCAATACAAGGCCAATGTTTATAGCTTCCCCCCCATCAGTTTTGAGTAGCTAGGCTGATCTACCTACATCTTCCTGGGCTGTTTTTGAAACTTAACCACAGTGTGTCTGGAGTCACATGTAGGCTAGACTAGGTAAGATCAGCAGATTTCCTTCCCTGAAGGACCTTAGTGAACCAGGTGGATTTTTCCAGCAGTTGACAATAGTTTCCTGGTGGCCATTTCTGAGAGTAGCTTTACATTGTAGATTTTTTTCCCGGAATTCATAAGAGGGCTAGAAGGAGGAGGAGGCCATTCAGCCCCTCGAGCCTGCTCTGTCATTTGATCTGGTCATGGCTGAGCTCATCTCAGCCTCAACTCCACTTGTCTGCCTGCTCTCACAACTCTTAATTGCAATACTGATTAAAAATCTGTCTTGCTTCTCTAAATGCCCCCACATCCAACACACTTTGGGAAAGTGAATTCCACAGATTTACTTGAGAGAAAAAACTTCTCTTCATGGATATAGGTTTGCTCGCTGAGCTGGAAGGTTCATTTCCAGACGTTTCATCACCCTATTAGGTAACATCTGCAGTGGGCCTCTGTGCAAAGCACTGTTGATAATTCCTGCTTTTTATTTATATGTTTGGCTTTCCTTGGGTTGGTGATGTCATTTCTGGTGGTGAAATCATTTCCTGGGATGATGCCATTTCCTGTTCTTTTGCTCATGGGGTGGTAGATGGGGTCTAACTTGATGTGATTGTTGATAGAGTTCCAGTAGGAATGCCATGCTTATAGGAATTCTTGTGTTAAACCCCATTTACCACTCCCTGAAAAAAAGAACAGGAAATGGCATCACCACAGGAAATGATGTCACCACAGGAATTAAAAAGCAGGAATTACCAATAGTGCTTAGCCCAGAGGCCCACTGAAGATATTACCTAGTAGGGGGCTGAAATGTCTGGAAATGAACTTTCCAGCTCAGTGGGCAAACCTACATTCAGAACCTCAACCTGAGCTCCAAATCTTCTCAAAACTTACTATTTCTCTTCATCTCTGTTTTAAATCTGCTCCCCCTCATCCTGAAACTATGATCCTACATTCCCTCATATGAGAAAGTATCCTCTCTATATCTACTGTGTCAATCCCCTTTAGCAACTGACAGACTGCAATTAGATCTCCTCTCATTCTTCTAAACTCCAAAGAGTATAGGTCTAAACTGCTTAACCAATAAGACAAAACCCTTCATCTCTGGAATCAATCAAGCGAATTTTCTCTGAACTTCCTCTGTTGTAACTACATCCCTCTTCAAGCTGGTGACCAATATTGTAGGTCCACTTCATTTACTGGTTATTAGTCCAGTATCATTAAAACTACATTACTGTCCTCCCCTGTCTCTCCCAGTATCTCACTGCTACTTGTGGAAAGCTTGCCGTGTGTCAATTGACTTCTGTATTTCGGGAAATGGAGTCTGCTCCTCAAGAATAAACAAAAAGGCACTTTGCTGTTTGCAAAATGCACTGGGACGTCCAAAAGTCACGCACGGCACTACATAAATGCAGATTCTTCCTGTCACGCCGCTCAACACAGCGACAACGGTGAGAAAGAAACACGCAGGACACATTAATTCCGGAGGGCAGATAGTAAATGCTTTCAATTTACCAAACACATACAGTTAAACGTTACAGCTTCAGTCTACAACAGTGTTCCGAGATGTAACTAGCCCAGAGCTATTCTGGAGCTGTAATTATGAGAATGTCATATATTATTCATGAGACTGATGATCTCTGAAATGTTAATAATTTTCTGGTTAATTAGTTGTTTCGTTATTTGAAGCCAGCCATTCAGCAAAGATCTGGGTGGCTTAACATTAACTGTCTTAATACAGACTGCAGACTGTATAAACTATCAAAGGTTACTTTGCAGAAAATTCACAAAGAATAAAAAGAAAAGTCTTATGTTTGCACAGCCTCAACATAGTCTAGAGCAGTTAAAGGATTTGGCAATTGATTTGAAGTTGAGGAGTGCTACGCGAAGGCCATAATTTTATTATTTTTCTGTGTTTTTAATTGTGAACAGAGTTGAGATAAAACTGCTTCAAAGCCAAGTGTTGCTGCATCTATTGCAAACATTATTTTGTAGCTGCTGGTTCCAGCAGTGCATGAAGTGTAGTTTGCAGATAATCTGCAGCCTGTGGGGCGTGTAGAAATGGATTTCTCAGCCAGCAACAAATAGCTGATTGGTCTATGGACTAGTGACCAGTTACTGCTGAAAAAGGCCTTCTGCCTAACAACGACGTGATTGGTTCTCAAACTGGTGAGTAGCTTGGGGCTGGGAACCAGACACAGAGACCCTTCAGGCTTCCAGCAACTCAGGAACTCTGTCTCGCTGTTCTTTTTAGTGAAAGCCTCTTTAAGCATGAAGAAAATGAATTTATTGCTCCTTCAGCTATAGACATAGACTGTGATTTCTAATTGATAAGTCAGAGGCTTTATAAGTGTGAGGCACCCACACTACCAGTGAAAGTACCTTAGAATTCCTACAGTATGGAAGCAAGACATTTGAGTCCATACAGACCCTCCAAAAAACATCCCATCCCATCTTTGTAATTCCCATGACTAACCCACTCAGCTTGCGCATTTCTGGACACTATGGGGCAATTTAGCATGGCCAATCCATCCTGTCCTACACATCCCTGGACACTACGGGACAATTGAGCATGGCTAATCCACCCTAACCTGCACATCTTTGGACTGTGGGAGGGAACTCACACAGACATGGGGACAATGTGCAAACTCCACATAGACAGCTGCCTGAGGCTGAACTCGAACCCGGTTCCTGGTGCTGTGAGGCAGCCGTGCTAACCACTGAGCCACCAGTGGAAAAGAACGATTAAGAATCAGTGTTCAGATAAGCACAAGAATCATCTCAGCCAATCCCATCAACAGAAACCATTGAACTGCCTTGCCAGTCTGTTCCTCCATCCAAAATTCCTGTGATTTGTTTTTAACCTGTCCTTGTGTGTGCATGTATATGTGTGCAATGGAAAGTTTGTAATAGCATTAGAGATTTAATGAGTGGAATTAAAAGCCTATGGCTTATAATTGTTTACCTGTAACGAGAGTCTAACTAACTGTAAAAAAATAGTGCTTTTTGTTCAGCACAGAAATCTGGCCGACACTTTCTAACAGCCTGGTCAAAAAGTCAGAAAAAGTGTAGATTTTTGTGTACTTTTATAAAAATGTTTACTTTCATGATAATGTTGGGAATAAGGGGTTTTGATTCCCAGCACGCTACCACAATGTGGCCTAGCATTGAGATCAGAAGCCTATTTATCCCCTGTTAGATTTTGACTGCTCTGTGGGTCAGTTGATTTAACTGTATTTAGTTTGTTCCTTATCCTTTCATATAATGTCTTCAAAGAGTAAAAATCTGTCAATCTCAGTTTTTCCTGGGCTCAGCAATGTTGTAGGGAGCTCCAGAACTTGCAACACCCACCACCCTGCTGTACACAGCATACTTCCTGTTTACACATGAAATTTACTTCCCCCTCGTTAACTCCCCATCTCCCACATGAAGAAATAGTTTAGTACATAGAAGCACAGAATTGTTACATTGGCAGAATGAGACCATTAGGCCCATCATGTCTGCACCTCCTCACTAAACCAGTTCCTTGACAATTGCCACTCACCTGGTCTGAGGAGCAGATACCAGCACAGTCAAGGTCAGCACTTCAAGACATGAGGACCTGGATGCAGTTCCACAAAAGATTCAGTCACCTCACATGAGTTCTCATGAGGATGTTGCCTCAATTGTGACCCTCACGCTTATGTATCTTGCTCACTACTGCTACAACTTGACCCCCCACTCGCCCAGGTGCCTGCCTTTGTGAGCATATCCACTTTGAGTCTGTGCTCCTTGATCTGTATCACCTGAATGGATTCCTGACCCTGGTCTGTGTCAAACAAAAGAGAGAAGTACAGCACAGGAGCAGGCCCTTCGGCCCTCCAAACCTGTGCCAATCATCATGCCTTAACTAAATGAAAAAAAAACCATCTGCCCTTATTTGGACCGTATCCCTGTATTCCATCCAGCTGCCTCTTCAATGGCATCAATGTCCCTGCTTCCACCACCTCATCTGGCAGTGCGTTCCGGGCTCCTACCACTCTGTGTGAAAAACACCCCTCGCACATCTCCCTTAAGCCTTCCCCCTCTCACCTTGAACCTGTGTCCCCCTTGTAGTTGAAACTTCAACTCTGGGAAGAAGCCTCTGCCTATCCACCCTATCTATGCCTCTCATAATTGTGTAGACCTCTATCAGGGCTCCTCTTAGCTGCTGTCTTTCCAGTGAAAATAATCCTAGTCTGTCTAACCTTTCCTTATAGGGGAAAGTGAGGACTATAGATGCTGGAAATCAGAGTCGAGAATGTGTTGCAGGGAAAGCTCCTCGGATGCTGCCTAACCTTTCTTCATAGACATGTTGTCTAAATTAATTCCTGACTCTAGTTTGTGTCCTCGACTCAATTTCTCCCAATGTCTGTCTCCCACTGTACTCCTACTCATTGAATTCATGACCCACAACAATACCAAATCTTACCGGATTTCCCAAGGTCTGTGACCTTGTGTGGGAGGGATCACACCCCTGGAATGGTAACTGAGTATGTGTGTGTACTGTGTGTGTGTGTACTGTGTGTGTGTGTGTCTGTGTGTGTGTCTGTGTGTGTGTCTGTGTGTGTGTCTATGTATGAATGTGTGTGTGTGTGTGTTTGTGTCACTGTGTTGATGTCTGAGTATGTGTGCGTGTGTGTGAATTTCTCTAAAATGTGCATGTGTGTCTGTGTACATTTGGACATCTGCATAATTGCATACTTCTGTGTAGGTATTAGTGTGCATGTATCCGTGTACACACATGTATGTGCATGGTTTTTCTTTATTCATTCTTGGATGTGGGTGTCATTGGCTATACCAGCATTTATTGCCCATTCCAAAGTACCCCAGAGGGCAGGGAGGGGTCAGCCACGTTGCTGTGGGCCTGGATTCACATACAGGTCAGACCAGGTAAGGATGGCAGATTTCCTTCCCTAAAGGACATCAGTGAACCAGGTGGGCTTTCCCAACAATTGACAAAACGAAAACTGAAAGAATTGTGGGTGCTATAAATAAGAAACAAAAAGAGATATTGCTGGAAAAGCTTAGCAGTTTGGAAGCATCTGTGGAGGGAAATCAGAGTTAACGTTTCAGGCCCAGTGAACCTTCGAGCCAACAAAGTTCCGGAATTATGAGTCTAATGATGACCATGAGTCCATTCTCAATTGAAATCAGAATCAACATTGTCTATTCAATGTAAGACATGTTTGCCTTTATTGGTCGTGGAATTGAGTACAAGAGTCAGGATATCATGTTGCAGCTTTATAAGACTTTGGTTAGGTCACTCATAGAGTACTGCATTCAATTCTGCTCGCCACATTACAGGAAGGATGTGGAGGTTCTGGAGAGGGTGCAGAAGAGGTTTACCAGGATGCTGCCTGGATTAGAGGGTATGGGCTGTAAGGAGAGGCTGGAAAAACTCGGGTTGTTTTCTCTGGAGTGACAGAGGCTGAGTCATAGTGCTGTGCAGCATGGAAACAGACCATTCGGTCCAACTCGTCCATGCCAACTAGATATCCTAAATTATTTTCTAATGCCATTTGCCAGCATTTGACTCCTATCCCTCTCAACCCTTCCTATTCATGTACTCATGCACTTGCCTTTTAAATGTTGTAATTGTATCAACGTCCACTACTTCCTCTGCCAGCTCATTCCATACACGTACCACCCTCTGCATGAAGAATTTACCCCTAATGTCCCTTTGAAATCTTTCCCATGCACATTAAACCTATGCCCTCCAGTTTTGATATCTGCCACCCAGGGAAAAGACCTTGTCTATTTACCCTACCCGTGTCCCTCATGATTTTATAAATTTCTGTAATGTCACCCCTCAGCCTCCGACACTCCAGGGAAAACAGCCCCAGCCTATTCAACCTCTTCCTGTAGCTCAAACCCTCCAACCCTGGCAACATCCTTGTAAATCTTTTCTGAACCTTTTCAACTTTCACAACATCCTTCCTATAGGAGGGAGATCAGAATTGTACTCAATATTCCAAAAGTGGCTTCACCAGTGTCCCGAACAGCTGCAACTTGACCAACCAACTCCTGTACTCAGTGCAGTTACCAATAAAGGAAAACATACCAAATGTCTTCTTCATTATCCTGTTGACCTGCGACTCCATTTTCAAGGAGCTGTGAACCTGCACTCTTTGTTGAGCAATACTTCCCAGGACCTGATCAGGGGAAACTTGATAGAAGTCTTTAAAATTATGTCAAAAATCAACAACACCAGGTTATAGTCCAACAGATTAGTCCAACCTGTTAGTCTATAACTTGGTGTTGTGTGATTTTTAACTTTGTACTCCCCCAGTCCAACACCGACACCTCCAAGTTATAAAATGATGAGATAGTTGGGTTGATGGTCAGGATCTCTTTTCCCAGAGTTGAAATGTCTAATGCTAGAAGGCATGCAATTAAAGGGAGAGGGAAAAGTTCAAAAGAGATGTGAGGGGCAAGTTTTTTACACAGAGTGGCAGGATTCTGGAATGCATTGGTGGAAGCACATGCAATCAAAATGCTTAAGGGACATTTGAATAAGCACATGAATATGCAAGGAATATAGGAAAATGGACCAAGGGCAGGCAGAAGGGATTAGTTTCATTTGATGTCATGTTCTGCACAATATCAAGGGCTGAATGGCCTGTTTCTGTGCTATACTGTTCCATTTCAGGTCCACTGACCCTTTTGAGAGTCAACAATTGACAATGGATTAATGGTCTTCATTAGATTGTTAATTTCAGATTGTCGTTTTGAGATTAAATTAAGTTAGATTCCCTACAGTGTGGAAACAGACCCTTTGGCCCAACCAGTCCACACTGATCCTCCACAGAGTAACCCACCCGGACCCATTCCCCCCGACTAATGCACCTAACACTACGGGCAATTTAGCATGGCCAATCCATCTAACCTGCACATCTTTGGATTGTGGGAGGAAACGGGAGCACTGAGAGGAAACCCACCCAGACACGGGGAGAATGTGCAAACTCCACACAGATAGTCGTATTACCTTGGTCTCTGGATTAATAGCCTCATGACAATACCATTAGATCAATGCCTCCCTGTCTGTGCCTGTCTGTCTGTGTCTGTGTGTGGGTGCATATCATCCAATCCATCCTTGCCCCTTCCCCTATCTTCATCCTTATTCCATCACAAATCTCTGGTATTGCGAGCACTTCAATTAAATCTCATGTTAACCTTCTCCGCTCCAAGAGAAAGAAAATAAATAATGAATGAAGGCAAAGAGAATGTAATTAATAAACTGGATGCTACTGGTGGGCCCAATACCCAGCTACTGACAGGAGGCCCATTTCCTTGCTGCATTGTGTAGCCCGATGTTCAATTATAGGGACCAGGGAATTGCAGAGTTCGATCACCAGGAGGTCGGGAGGTCACTGGAAACTGCAGTCTAATCATTGCCCTGTTTATTTGACTGCTTTGCTGGTAGACCATTTGTTAAGTGGAGGATTATCTTTCTTCACCCTAAATGGAGTGATTACATTGCTAAGTAACGGTCTGCACCAGAATAATGCAGTAATAATGGTGTTGCTGTCTGTTCTGACTTCCTCCAACACTATGTGTAGCATTATTTAACTCAATCATAGTTGCAGTTCAAAGCCATTTCTATTAAGCGACTTTGAGAAAGATGAGGAAATAATATGATATCCCATGTGTAAATGCACATGAGCACGTTGGCGACAGGCAAACATAAAACCTTCAAGGTTCTCCAAATGAGATTTTCTTTTTCTGTACAAATAATAATCTTGGATAACTCAGTGACGTCCTCTCTCAGTTGCTGCCTCAAGCCATAAATTTTTTAAAAATGTATTAATGGGATGTGGATGTCACAAGCAAGGTCAGCATTTGGGTGGCACAGTGGCACAGTGGGTAGCATTGCTACCTCATAGTGCCAGAGACCTAGATTCAATTCCTAGCTCAGACAACTGTCTGTGTGGAGTTTGTACATTCTCCCTGTGTCTGCATGGGTTTCCTCCCACAGATCAAAAAACAAATGTGCAGGTCTGGTGAATTGGCCATGCTAAATTAGGTGAAGGAGTAAACGTAAGGGAATGGGTCTGAGTGGGTTGTTCTTTGGAGGGTTGGTGTGGACTTGTTGGGCCAAAGGCTCTGTTTCCACACTGTAAGTAATCTAATCATTTATTACCGATCCTAATTGCCCTGGAGACTGTGGTGGCTATCTGCCTATTTGAACCGTTGCAGTCCACGTGCTGTAGGTAGACGGACCCCAGAGGGCAAAGAGTCTGGTGCTGGAAAAGCACAGCCAGTCAGGCAGCATCTGAGGAGCAGGAGAATCGACGTTTCGGGCATAAGCCCTTCATCAGGAATGAACCCAGAGGGCAGTGGGAATCTGGAACTCGCTACCCATCAGGATGGAGGAGGTAGAAACCCGCATCGCATTCAATAAATATTTAGATATGCATTTGTGATGCCAGGATTATGTGCTGGAAAATAGGATTAGAATACTTAGGTGGTTGCTTTTGGAGAGTATTTTTCTGTGCTGTAGCTTTCCAAGATTCTGAATTACAATGCCGTGGGGATGGGAATTCCAGGATTTTTACCAGCCACAGTGAAGGTACAGCAATAGATTTCCTAATCAAGATGTGGACGGTTTGGAGGGGAACTTTCAGGGGGGTGGTGTTCCCATGTATCCGCTGTCCCTGTCCTTCTCAATGGGAAGTGGTTGCGGGTTTGGAAGGAGGTGTCTGAGGATCTTTGGTGAATTTCTGCAGTGCATCTTGAAATGGCACACACTGCTGCTCCTGAGCATCGGAGTGGAGGGAGTGGATGTGGTGCCAATCAAGTGGGCTGCTTTGTCCTGGATGGTGTTGAGCTTCTTGAGTGTTGTTGGAGCTGCACCCATCCAGGTGAGTGGGAATATTCCATCACATTGCAGACTTTTAGATGGTGGACAGGCTATGCAGAGTCAGGGGACGGGTTCCTGACCAATGACCTGCTTTTCTAGACATTGCATTTAAATGTCCAGTGCTTGTCTAAAAGCCCCTTAAACACCTGTATCGTATCTGTCTTCACCACCACCCCTAGCAAAGTGCTCCAGATTCCTACCACTCTGTGTAAAAATCCTGCCCCTAACATCCTCTTTGACCTCTACCCCTCTCACCTTAAACACTTGCCCCCTACTTTAAGACATTTCAATTCTGAGGAAAAGATTTTGACTGTCAACCCTATCTATGCCTCTTATCATTTTACAGACTTCTATCAAGTCTCCCCTCAGCCTCTGCTGCTTCGGAGAAAACAACCTGAGTTTTTCCAGCCCCTCCTTACAGCTCATTCCCTCTAATCCAGGCAGCATCCTGGTAAACCTCTTCTGCACCCTCTCTAAAGCCTCCACATCCTCTTTGCATTGTGGCAACCGGAATGGAATGCAAACTCTAAGTGTGGCCTAACCAATACGCACAGTGTAGCTGGTTTCCCCTTGGATGTGGCTTCTATTCTCTGAGGTCTCAGGCTCAGTAAGATATTGATACAAGTGACTGCAGGCTGGCAGCTGTATTGGGGTTTGGCAGCATGTGTGGATTCTATCAATATCAACCAGACACCACAGACCACCACTGCCTGCTCCCCCCAACCTCCCCAGAGCGTTTTCAACTCCACCCATGTCCTTTGATCTTCTGAAGGCTTAAGTCAGAATTAGTGATGTGCCTGTCAGTGCTATTTGAAGGGAGCTGCATGTACCTGGCGTTCCTTCCACTCTTTGGTGCCAATCCAACGCTGAAGCATGGCATCAGAGGCTTGGCATTGCCTCAAAGAGATTTTGTAACCAGTACGAAGCCTTTGATGTGGTTCCATAGCCGGGATTGATATCCCGGAACGCTCTGCTTCCTTGGAGTGTGCCACTGAAATTGAAACTGTTTCTTGACCCTGATTACTGTCTGTCCACCCTCCCTCACATTTCACCCATCCTCCGATTTTCCATGTTGGACATCCCTGATTTTCCTCACCCCAGGTTCAGTTGCTAGGGTTCAGAGCTCTTCCATTCTCTCCCTAAACCTCTCCACTGCCCCCTCCCTTGCACCTTAAAATTTCTCCCAAGAAAGATGAGAGCTGACCTTATTAAAGCATATAAAATCCTGAGGACTCTTAACAGCCTGGATGCTGAGAGGGGCGGCACAGTGGCTCAGTGGTTAGTGCTGCTGCCTCACAGCACAGTGTCTCCATGTTCAATTCCAGCCTCCGGCGACTTTCTGTGTGGAGTTTTCACATTCTCCCCCTGTCTGTGTGGGTTTCCTCCCACAGTCCAAAGACGTGCAGGTCAGGTGAATTGGCTATGTTAAATAGCCCATAGTGCTAGGTGCATTAGTCAGAGTGAAATCGGTCTGGGTGGGTGACTCTTCGGAGGGTCAGTGAGGACTGATTGGGCCGAAGGGCCTGTTTCCACACTGTAGGGAATCTAATCTAATCATCAGGAAGTTTCCCCTCACGGGAGACTATATTGGAGGGACGCAGTTTGAAAATGAGTGGTCCCCTGTTGAAGACAGAGATGAAACAGTAAAACACAGAAGATAGGAGCAAGAAGAGGCCATTCAGCCCCTTGAGCCTACTCTGCCATTCAATATGATCATGGCTGATCATCCAACTCAATCTGCAGTTCCTGCTTTCTCTCTATACCCTTCGGTCCGTGAGGACATTGAACTCTTAGTTCCACCTCGTTCAAAGGTAATGTGAGTGATCTGATTGTGGTCATTTTAAGCCCCTTTCCTGCTTGATCACATCCCTTCCAATCCTCATAACCCTTGTTTCCCATGCTGATAAAAAAAATCCAACTTAGCCTTGAATATATTTCAGTTACATTCAGTTGTGTCTGGTGCGCATTACAATTTGCAATTAATGTTTTGACATTGATCAGAAGGGAATAAAATAATTCCTGAGGAATACAGCTGCCACTTTAATGGAAATGTACAGAGGAAGTGTCATCTCCAAGTGACTTGCACTTGTTATAACCATTATACCTATTGTGGCATTAACAATGGCTTGTACACGGATTCCTATATAAAACATTGCTTCTATTGATGTCTCCCTCGATTAGGCTGATTAATATTCCTAAATATGCATTTGCAGTTCCTTTCGAGATTTAGTTATCTCTTGGCTGTCTTGCAGCTGTGTCACAGAGTAAGAAAGATTTAAAAGAGACCTAAGAGGCGACTCTAAGAGGGTTGTGTGTGTATGGAATGAGCTGCCAGAGGATGTGGTGGAGGCTGGTACAATTGCAACATTTAAAAGGCATCTGATGGGTATATGAATAGGAAGGGTTTGGAGGGATATGGGCCATATGCTGACAAACAGGATTAGGTTAATTTAGGATATCTGGTCAGCATGGATGAGTTGGACCAAAGGGTCTGTTTCCATGCTGTACAAGTTTTTGACTCTAAATCCCCCGCCATCTCTTTCTCCTTCTGAGTCCTCGATGTGGATTTACCTGGAATGAAGGTTGTGGATGGTGCCTCAGATTGTTGTTGACTATTGATTTCTTTCTCTTGAGAAGTGTCACTTGAAGGTGATTTGATCAGCAGTGTTTCTGACCGGCGTTGTGGAATTTAAAAAAAAATCTAAAATGCGAAGCTGTGACTTGTTCAGACCTGTTGTTACACGTGTGTCTTGGGAAGCTGGTATCTTTCTGCCTCAGAGGTAGGGACACTACCACTGTGTCACAAGAGCTCTCCCAGATTCTCATTGTGTTATCAGTTGTAATGAAGGGCCACTCGAGCTGAAATGTTAACTCTGATTTCTCGCCACAGATGCTACCACACCTGCTGAGCTTTTCCAGTAATTTCTATTTTTGTTGTCTCATTGTGTTAATCCGCTCTGCATTTAATTTGGTCAAATCCAGGATCTGTTTGAAACTTTAGGAATTACAGTTTTCGTACTGGCCAATTCACTGATCTATCAAGCTGATCTGAAAACCTTTTTCTGAAGGAAAGATTACCACAGGCAAATTCGGTTGCGTTGCTTTCTTGTTGATACACAAAGTTATTAATTATCATCCTGATTTGTTTTGTTCTCCTTGTCCTCCATTTGTTATATTCTTAGTCAATCAATATAATTGTTGACTCTTGGTTATGAGAGTGATTGTTATCCTGGTCAGAAAACTGACAGCTATTGAAGTTATTGCTATTGTTTCCAATGCCAAGTCTGTGTTTCCTTTACCAACATGGTGCCTTCATAGAGTTCAATGAAAATACTACTTTACTAAGATGGCTGAAAGACTCCCCAAAGATCTATGGGTAGAATTCTCCCAAAGCAGTTCCATTCAGTAAGATTCAAAGATTCCTTGATTGTATCAAAGACGTTGCTGTGGCAGTATTGGTACCAATATTTTCTGTGTCTGAGGGATCTTTTTGTAGATTTTGTTGTAGAGTCATAGAACTGCACAGCACGGAAACAGACCCTTCAGTCCAACTTGTCCATGCCGACCCAATATCCTGAATTAATCTAGTCCCATTTGACAGCACTTGGCACATAGCCCTCTCAACTGTTTTATTCATATACCCATCCAAATGCCTTTAAATGTTGTAATTGTACCACCCTCCATCACTTCCTCTCCCAGCTCATTCCATACGTGCACCACCCTCTGCGTGCACAAGTTGCCCCTTGGGTCCCTTTTATATCTTTTCCCTCTCACCCTAAACCTATGCCCTCTGGTTCTGGATCCCCCCAACCCAAGGAAAAAAACTTTGTCTATTAGCCTTACCCATACCCCTCATGATTTTATAAACCTCCATCAGGTCACCCTTCAGTTTTCGACTCTCCAGGGAAAACAGCCCCAGCCTATTTAGCCTCTCCCCATCACTCAGTCTTGGCAACAGCCTTGAAAATCACCAGGTCTGGCAGCATCTGGGGAGTGAAAACACAGTCAATGTTTCAAATCCTGTGACAGTATTTCAGAACTGAATTTGCCATTCAAAGCATTGAAGGAGCAAAGTAATCAGTTGATGATTCTGATACTTTTGATTTGTAATCGTGATATTTCACCTCCGCTATTCTTTTTATTTATCCATCAAATTTCTTTAAAGTTGTATTTGAGGAATGATTTCAACTTGTTGCTGTTAATGCTGTTGTTAGGAAAATTGGTTATAAATCTGTTATGTCACTATTATAAGAGTGAACTGTGCTCTTCAGCCTAGTTTCTCAAGTGGAATGGGACTCTTTTGTTCCATTTTTTAAAGGATCAAATTTGCTTTGGGTGTCCAATCAGTGGTCTCTTTTTACGGGTACGACTGTGACTCTGATTCCTGGCCTAGAGGTAGGGACACTATCACTGAACCACAAGAGCCCTCGCCAAGTTTTTGGATTCTAATGAGCAGAGCTTGTATTGTGATGGTTATTAACCCTTTCAGGGCCGAAGAGCCTCATGCAACATGCCCAACATGAGAACTAGAACCATGACAATGTGGTCAAATCCTAACTGTCCTTGAAAAGGCCTGACAAGCCACTTACTTCAAGGACAATTGCAGTGACCAACAGATGTTGGCATTGACAGAGATGTCCACATCCCGTAAAACAAACACAGAAGGCAATGTTACTGTTATCATTCCTGTAAACCTTCTTTACATCTCCAGTGTCTTTAATTGCAAAAAAAAAAGCCCTTGGAGATGACCTTGCTCCTTTCAGACAGATCTAATTTCTTCATCACTTGGGAATGGAATGCGTTAAATCATGACAATGTACCCCTCAAGTTGTAAACCAATTCTGTTCAAGCGTCACAACATTTAAAATTTTTTTTTTGCATTGTTGCATTTTGCAATCAGTACATTTTAATGCAAGTTGCGATTCTAGCTCATCATAAATTAAGATTAAACTCTCACAGAGTCACAGCATGAAATAGACCCTTTGGTCTAACCAGTCATAGAGTCATAGAGATGAACAGCATGGAAACAGACCCTTCGGTCCAACCCGTCCATGCCGACCAGATATCACAACCACCTATCAACCTGCGACTCCACTTTCAAGAAGCTATGAACCTACACTCCAAGGTCTCTTTGTTCAACAACACTCCCTAGGATCTTACCATTAAGTGTATAAGTCCTGCTAAGATTTGCTTTCCGGAAATGCAGCACCTCGCATTTATCTAAATTAAACTCTATCTGCCACTTCTCAGCCCATTGGCCCATCTGGTCCAGATCCTGTTGTAATCTGAGGTAAACTTCTTTGCTGTCCACCACACCTCCAATTTTGGTGTCATCTGCAAACTTATTAACTGTAGCACTTATGCTCACTTCCAAATCATTTATGTAAATGATAAAAAGTAGATGGCCCAGCACTGATCCTTCTGGCACTCCAATGGTCACAGGCCTCCAGTCTGTAAAACAACTCTCCACCACCATCCTCTGTCTTTTACCTTTGAGCCAATTCTGTTTCCAAATGGCTATTTCTCCCTGTATTCCATGAGATCTAACCTTATTAATAAAGTCTGCCATGGGGAACCTTGTCGAACACCTTACTGAAGTCCACATAGATCACATCTACTGCTCTGCCCTCATCAATCTTCTTTGTTACTTCTTCAAAAAAACTCAATAAAATTTGTGAGACATGATTTCCCACGCACAAAGCCATATTAACTATCCCTAATCAGTCCTTGCCTTTCCAAATACAAGTACATCTTGTCCCTCAGGATTCCCTCCAACAACTTGCCCACCACCAAGGTCAGGCTCACTGGCCTATAGTTCCCTGGCTTGTCTTTACCGCCCTTCTTAAACAGTGGCACCACATTTGTCAACCTCCAGTCTTCCTGCACCTGACCTGTGACTATCGATGATACAAATATCTCAGCAAGAGCCCCAGCAATCACTTCTCTAGCTTCCCACAGAGTTCTCGGGTACACCTGATCAGGTTCTGGGGATTTATCCACCTTTAACCATTTCAAGACATTCATCACTTCCTCCTCTGTAATCTGGACATTTTGCAAGATGTCACCATCTATTTCCATACAGTCCATATCTTCCATATCCTTTTTCACAGTAAATACTAATGCAAAATATTCATTTAGTATCTCCCCCATTTTCTGCGGCTCCACACAAAGGCCACCTTGCTGATCTTTGTGGGGCCCTATTCTCTCCCTAGTTACCCTTTTGTCTTCAATATATTTGTAAAAACCCTTTGGATTCTCCTTAATTCTATTTGTCAAAGCTATCTCATGTCCCCGTTTTGCCCTCCTGATTTCTCTCTTAAGTATACTCCTACTTCCTTTGTACTCTTCTAAGGATTCACTTGATCTATCCTCTCTGTACCTGACATATGCTTCCTTCTTTTTCTTAACAAAACCCTCAATTTCTTTAGTCATCCAGCATTCCCTATACCTACCAGCCTTCCCTTTCACCCTGACAGGAATATACTTTCTCTGGATTCTTGTTATCTCATTTCTGAAGGCTTCCCATTTTCCAGCCGTCCCTTTACCTGCGAACATCTGCCTCCAATCAGCTTTTGAAAGTTCTTGCCTAATACTGTCAAAATTGGCCTTTCTCCAATTTAAAACTTCAACTTTTAGATCTGGTCTATCCTTTTCCATCACTATTTTAAAACAAATAGAATTGTTGTCACTGACCCCAAAGTGCTCCCCCACTGACACCTCACTCCCCCCTACCTTCTTTCCAAAGTGTAGGTCAAGTTTAGCACCTTCTCTAGTAGGTACAGCCACATACTGAATCAGAAAATTGTCTTGTACACACTTAAGAAATTCCTTTCCATCTAAACCTTTAACACTATGGCAGTCCCAGTTGATGTTTGGAAAGTTAAAATCCCTGACCATAACCCCCCTATTATTCTTACAGATAGCTGAGATCTCCTTACAAGTTTGTTTCTCAATTTCCCTCTGACTATTGGGGAGGTCTATAATACAATCCTAATAAGGTGATCATCCCTTTCTTATTTCTCAGTTCCACCCAAATAACTTCCCTGAATGTATTTCCGGGAATATCCTCCCTCAGCGCAGCTGTAATGCTATCCTTTATCAAAAATGCCACTCCCCCTCCTCTCTTGCCTCCCTTTCTATCCTTCCTGTAGCATTTGTATCCTGGAACATTCAGCTGCCAGTCCTGTCCATTCCTGAGCCATGTTTCTGTAATTGCTATGATATCCCAGTCCCATGTTCCTAACCATGCCCTAAGTTCATCTGCCTTCCCTGCAATTTAATTATTTTACATTTGCAAAGATTGTATCTCTTTTGTTTTCTTCTATTTTTGATTGTGGGCAGAATTGGGAAATAAGACTGTTAACACCAGGGGTTACAGAAAGAATTGCTGCACTTGGAAAAAGAAAGTGGCTGGAACTCAATGTCAGTTTTGTTTACACTGCAGCTTTGTGTCAACAGTGGAGGAGACTGTTTGTTTGTAGAAGAGCTGGCCCTGGAGATTATTGAGTAAAAAGTGAGGTCTGCAGATGCTGGAGATCAGAGCTGAAAATGTGTTGCTGGTTAAAGCACAGCAGGTCAGGCAGCGTCCAAGGAACAGGAAATTCGACGTTTCGGGCCAGAGCCCTTCATCAGGAATTCTGATGAAGGGCTCTGGCCCGAAACGTCAAATTTCCTGTTCCTTGGATGCTGCCTGACCTGCTGTGCTTTAACCAGCAACACACTTTCAGCCCTGGAGATTATTGTACAAAATCAGATTGGGCTGGCCATAAGTCACAATTGAGGTCCCAGGAATGAAAAGCTTAACATATGAGGAATGTTTGAGGACTCTGGGTTTATATTTGATTGAGTTTAGAAGGATGAAGGTGGTGGGGGGGGGGGGGGGGGGGGGGTGGGGTCTAACTGAAACTTACAGAATGGCCTGGATACAGTGGATGTTGGGAAGATGTTTCCATTACTAGGAGAGACTAGGACCAGAGAGTACAGCCTTAAAGTAACAAGAAGACCGTTTAGAATGGGGATAAGGAGAAACTTCTTCAGCCAGAGAGTAGTGCCACAGTTGTGGAGACCAGGTCATCAAGCATATTTAAAACTGAGATAGATAGGTTCGCAATTGTCAAGAGGATCAAGGGTTATGGGGAGACGGTGGGAGAATGGGGATAAGAAGCCTTTCAGCCATGATTGAATAGCAGAGGAAACTCAATGGGCTGAATGGCCTAATTTCTGTTCCTATGTCTTATGGTGTCATGATTGGTTTGTGAAGTAGTGGCTGCAAAAGACCATCAGCCTGAAAACATCTAACTGATTGGCTCCTGGGTAGCTAAACAGCTTGTGGGTGTTAACAATGTTGGCAGAAGGCTTTGGACTGCCTTGAGGGACAGATGATGTGTCTTTCTTTTCAGGAACAAAACCAAAGTCTGAAGAAAGTTAATTCATTTTCCCTCATCACTTGCTTTAACTAGTAACTAAG
The DNA here is from genome assembly GCF_020745735.1 of Hemiscyllium ocellatum. Lineage (NCBI taxonomy): Eukaryota > Metazoa > Chordata > Chondrichthyes > Orectolobiformes > Hemiscylliidae > Hemiscyllium > Hemiscyllium ocellatum. The sequence continues at coordinate 7,966,577 of NC_083414.1, forward strand.
AGATTTTGCAGTTAATGTACCAATCATCCTGCACCTCCTACAAAGAAGTGAAAAGAATCTTTAACAGTGGGATTGGAAAACAGGTAATCCCTTCAATCATAAACAGATCATCTCATTGAACTCAGTGACTGGGGCCATTGAACTGCTTTCCCCTGGTTTTCCCTCCACTCGGGATACCAATTTTTATCTTTGTGTACCTTTAGAACATAGAACATAGAACATAGAACAATACAGCACAGAACAGGCCCTTCGGCCCATGATGTTGTGCCGAACATCTATCCTAGATTAAGCACACATCCATGTACCTATCCAATTGCCGCTTAAAGGTCGCCAATGATTCTGACTCTACCACTCCCACGGGCAGCGCATTCCATGCCCCCACCACTCTCTGGGTAAAGAACCCACCCCTGACATCTCCCCTATACCTTCCACCCTTCACCTTAAATTTATGTCCCCTTGTAACACTGTTATACCCGGGGAAAAAGTTTCTGACTGTCTACTCTATCTATTCCTCTGATCATCTTATAAACCTCTATCAAGTCACCCCTCATCCTTCGCCGTTCCAACGAGAAAAGGCCGAGAACTCTCAACCTATCCTCGTATGACCCATTCTCCATTCCAGGCAACATCCTGGTAAATCTCCTCTGCACCCTCTCCAAAGCTTCCACATCTTTCCTAAAGTGAGGCGACCTGAACTGCACACAGTACTCCAAATGTGGCCTAACCAAAGTCCTGTACGGCTGCAACATCATTTCACGACTCTTGAATTCAATCCCTCTGCTTATGAACGTTAATACACCATAGGCCTTCTTACAAGCTCCATCCACCTGAGTGGCAACTTTCAAAGATCTATGAACATAGACCCCAAGATCCCTCTGTTCCTCCACCTGACTAAGAACCCTACCGTTAACCCTGTATTCCGCATTCTTATTTGTTCTTCCAAAATGGACAACCTCACACTTGGCAGGGTTGAACTCCATCTGCCACTCCTCAGCCCAGCTCTGCATCATATCTAAGTCCCTTTGCAGCCGACAACAGCCCTCCTCACTGTCCACAACTCCAACAATCTTCGTATCATCTGCAAATTTACTGACCCACCCTTCGACTCCCTCATCCAAGTCATTAATAAAAATTACAAACAGCAGAGGACCCAGAACTGATCCCTGCGGAACTCCACTTGTAACTGGGCTCCAGGCTGAATATTTACCATCTACCACCACTCTCTGACTTCGACCGGTTAGCCATTTTTGTATCCAATTGGCCAAATTTCCCTCTATCCCATGCCTCCTGACTTTCCGCATAAGCCTACCATGGGGAACCTTATCAAATGCCTTACTAAAATCCATGTACACTACATCCACTGCTCTACTCTCATCCACATGCTTGGTCACCTCCTCAAAGAATTCAATAAGACTTGTAAGGCAAGACCTACCCTTCACAAATCCGTGCTGGCTGTCCCTAATCAAACAGTGTCTTTCCAGATACTCATAAATCCTATCCCTCAGTACCCTTTCCATTACTTTGCCTACCACAGAAGTAGTAACTTTGGAGGCAGGGGCTGGGGCAGGATGGGGGGGGGGTGAGAGTTTGATAAGTAGAGCCATATGTTAGTAGTTCATAGTTATTAACGATGTTTGAGAAGATTTGTAGTTCAGGTTGATGATAAGTTGTAAGTTAGCTTGATGAGCTTGAAAGTTTGTTTGCAAATCTTTCATCACCATAATCAGATAATGTCATCAGTGAGAGTCTCTGGTGAAGTGCTGGTGGTATGTCCTGCCTCTCTATTTATAGATCTTGGTTTCTTAAGGTGGGTGATGTCATTTCCAGTTCTATTTTTCAAGGGAAGGTAGATAGGATCTAAGTTCATGTATTTATTGAAGGAGTTCTGATTAGAATGCCACGCCTCTAAGAATTCTCATGCGTGTCTTTGTTTCACCTGCCTTAGGATGTGTGTGTTGTCCCAGTCAAAGTAGGGTCCTCCTTTGTCTGTATGTATGGAAATGTGTGAAAGTGGGTCATGTCTTTTGGTGGCCAGTTGGTGTTCATGTACCCTGGTTGGCAAGTTTCAACATAGAACAATACAGCGCAGTACAGGCCCTTCGGCCCTCGATGTTGCTCCACCTGTGGAACCAATCTAAAGCCCATCTAACCTACACTATTCCACTTACATCCATAAGTCTATCCAATGCCTATTTAAATGCCCTTAATGTCGGCGAGTCTACTACTGTTGCAGGCAGGCCGTTCCACGCCCATACTACTCTGAGTAAAGAAGCTACCTCTGACATCTGTCCTAAATCTGTCACCCCTCAATTTAAAGCTATGTCCCCTTGTGTTAGCCTTCACCATCCAAGAAAAAAGGCTCTCACGGTACACCCTATCTAACCCTCTCATTATCTTAAACGTCTTGATTAAGTCACCTCTCAACCTTCTTCTCTCCAATGAAAACAGCTTCAGTTCCTTCAGCCTTTCCTCATAAGACCTTCCCTCCATACCAGGCAACATCCTAGTAAACCTCATCTGAACACTTTCCAAAACTTCCACATCCTTCCTATATTGCAGTGACCAGAACTGTATGCAAAACTCCAGGTGTGGTCTTACCAGTGTCTTGTACATCTGAAACATGACCTCATGACTCTGAAACTCAATCCCCCTACTAATAAACGCCATCACAGCATATACCTTCTTAATAACCCTATCAACCTGGGTGGCAACTTTCAGGGATTTATGCATCTGGGCACCGAGATCATACTGTTCATCTACACTGCCAAGAATTTTACCATTAGCCTTGTACTCTGCATTCCTGTTACTGCACATTCCTGGCCTGCACATCTTTGGACTGTGTGAGGAAACCAAAGTGCCCAGAAGAAACCCATACAGACACGGGGAGAACGTGCAAACTCCACACAGACAGTCGCCCGAGGCAGGAATTGAACCCAGGACCCTGGCGCTGTGATGCTAACCACTGAGCCATGTGCCAATGATCCTATCTGTCAACAACTTCTCATGCTCCCTCCTGGCTCTTCTTAGCTCTCTGTTTAGATCTTTTCTGGCTAACATTAACTCTCAAGCCCCCTAACTGAAAGTTCACACCACATCCTCACATCAGCCTTCTTCTTCCTCTTGACAAGAGCTTCAACTTCTTTAGTAAACCATGGCTCCCTCTCTCGAGAACTACCTCCCAGCCTGATAGGTATATACTTATCAATGACCTGTAGTAGCTGTTCCTTGAGTAAGCTCCACATTTCAAGAGTGTCCATCCCTTGCAGTTTCCTTCCCCAACCGGTGCATCCTAAATCCTGCCTCATTGCATCATAATTGCCTTTCCCCCAGTTATACCTCTTTCCCTGCGGTATATGCCTATCCTTGCCCATTGCTATTGTAAACATAACTGAATTATGGTCACTATCACCAAACTTCTCACCTACCTCCAAATCTAACACCTGGTCGGGTTCATTCCCCAGTACCAAATCCAATATGTCATCGCCTCTTGTTGGCCTGTCTACCTACTGTGTCAGAAACCCTCCTGCACACATTGAACAAAAACTGACCCAGCTAAACTACTTGAACTATTGTATTCCCAGTCAATATTGGGGAAGTTAAAGTCCCCTACAACAACTATCCTGTTACTCTCGCTCCTATCCAGAATCATCTTTGCTATCCTTTCCTCTACATCCCTGGAACTATTTGGAGGCCTGTAGAAAACTCCCAATAGGTTGACCTCTCCTTTCCTGTTTCTATCTTCAGCTCAAACTACCTCACTGGACAAGTCCTCAAACGTAATCTCAGCTGCTTAATGCTACCCTTGATTAACAATCCCACACTTCCTTCTTCTACTATTTTCTCTGTTCTTACTGAAACATCTAAATCTTGGAATCTGCCACAACCATTCCTGTCCCTGCTCTGACCAAGTCTCTGAAATGGCCACAATCCCAGGTACCAACCCATACTACAAGTTCACCCACCTTATTCCGGATGCTCCTGGCATTGAAGTACACACATTCCAAACCAACACCCCTGGTTGCCAGTGCCCTCTCATGACCTTGTAAACCTATCCCTGACCTCTCTACCCTCAACCTCCTGTACACTGGAACGACAATTTATGTTCCCATTCCCCTGCTGCATTAATTTAAACTCCCGCAAAGAGCATTAAAAAACTCCCCCCCAGGATATTGGTACTCCTCTGGTTCAGATGAAAGCCATCCTGTTTGTAGAGGCCCCATCTTCCTCAGAAAGAGCTTCAATTATTAAATGATTCAAAACCCACCCTCCTGCACCATCCCTGCAGCCACGTGTTCAGCTCTGCGCTCTCTCTGTTCATAGCTTCACTAGCACGTGGCACTGGCAACAAACCAGAGACTACAACAACTCTGTTGGTTCTAGCTCTAAGCTTCCTCCCTAGCTCCCTGACTTTCTGCCTTAGATCCCCTCCTTTCTTCCTCCCTATGTCATTGGTGCCCATGTGGACCATGACTTGGGGCTGTTCCCCGTCCCCTTCAAGGATCCTGAAAACACTATCAGAGACCTCATGAACCCTGGCACCTGAGAGGCAACACACCAACCACGAGTCTCTCTTGTTTCCACAAAACCTCCTATCTGTCCTCCAGACTATAAAGTCCCCAGTGACTAAAGCTCTGCTCCTCTTCCCCTGCTAGTTTGTCTGCTGTAATGTTTGTTTACATTCTTGCATAGTATCTTATAAATGACGTTAGTTTTGCTGTTGGTATCTAATGGATCCTTTAGGTTCATTAGTCACTGTTTAAATGTGTTGTTGGGCTTGTGGGCTAACATAATACCCAGGGGTCAGAGTAGTTTGGAAGTCATAGCTATTTCCCAGTGGTTAGAACCTGTTTATTTGTACAGGAGCTTGGATCCTGTCTTGTGTTTGCCTGAGTCTATCTGTCATCTCTACAAATCTTCATGTTGATAGGGAGCCCCACAGAGACAATTATCTACAGCCAGTGTGGTTTTGGGAACTCAGTGATCCAGCTTCTCCCCTCTCCTGATTCGGGAGAGAGTGTGGAACTTGCCTCTCTGTCCAGACCGAGTTCCGGTCACCGTTCAAATGCAGCAGTGGATGGCAAACTGGGGAGGTGTTCACTGGATTACCACCAGCTCAGTCTCAATGCAAAGACAACGGAGGTCACATTGACCTTGACTGGCAGAGTTCTCCACATCGTGGTGTGAGGCTGCTGGAACCGTTGAAGGAGGTGGCACCATTTTATGGCCCGATGCAAGATGGCGCATGAGGGAAGTGATTCTCTGAGAACTATCCCCTCCTCACAACGTTTAGAACTGTTCTACTCTTTTAAAACTCAATTTCACCTTCTCTGTAGCTGTAGTACGATATTCTGCATTTTACCCTGATGTACTTATCTAAGGAATGATTTGCCTGGAGAGCAGGCAAAACAATATTTTTCACTGTATCTCAACACATGTGACAATAATCAATCAAATAAATTAAATCAAAAGCCTTGACATTGCTCCTTGGAAATAAAGATTCTCCCTCAAAGCCTCCAGGAGTCAAGGTCAATGTGACCTCCGTTGTCTTTGCATTGAGACTGAGCGGATTCACGAGAGAAGTAGAAAAGGATAGCCAACTCCCATTCCTAGACGTGATAGTACAGAGAACACCGAACGGAGAATTCACCACAAGGGTACACAGGAAAACGACACACGCAGACCAAGTCCTAAACTATGAAAGTAACCACCCCAACACACACAAACGAAGCTGCATCAGGACACTATTCAAAAGAGCCACAACACACTGCAGTACACCAGAACTGCGAAAAGAGGAAGAGGAATACCTATACAAGGTATTTGCCAAAAACGGATACCCGCGCAACTTTATCAACAGATGCCTAAGAGATAGACCACGGAACGAGGACATGCCACAACCAAAAGGACTAGCCACACTACCATACATCAGGAGCGTTTCAGAACTGACAGCCAGACTACTGCGACCCTTAGGACTCATAACGGCACACAAACCAACAGCCACGCTCAGACAACAACTTACTAGAACAAAGGAGCCAATACCCAACATGAGCAAAACTAATGTAGTTTACAAAATACCATGCAAGGACTGCACAAAACACTATATATGACAAACAGGAAGACAGCTAACAATCCGCATACATGAACATTAACTAGCCACGAAATGACACGACCAGCTATCCCTAGTAGCCACACACTCAGACAACAAGCAACATGAATTTGACTGGGAAAACACTACTATCATAGGGCAAGCCAGACAGAGAACAGCCAGGGAATTCCTAGAGGCATGGCATTCATCCACAAACTCCATCAACAAACACATCGACCTGGACCCAATATACCAACCACTACAGCGGACAGCTGAAACTGACTCCCGGAAGCGGCAAGGACAGACCACTATAAATACCGGAAGAAACATCAAAGAAGCACTTCGCAGGAGGCTCCACAGCACTGATGATGTCTCCTAGCCAGGGGACGAAACGTTTGCAACAAAAACTCCTAGCTCGGCGAACAGAACCACAACAAAACCAGAAATTTCCTGAGAAACTCAGCTGGTCTGGCAGTGTCTGAGGAGAGAGAAAAACAGCGTTAACCTTCGGAGTCCACGGTTCACTGTTGTTTTAGATTAGATTCCCGACAATATGGACACAGGCCCAGTGGCCCAACTAGTCCACACTGACCATCTGAACATTGACCCACCCAGATCCATTCCCCTATCCTATATTCACCCCTGACTATTGCACCCAACACTGTGGATAATTTAGCATGGCCAATTCACCTGGCCTGCACATCTTCAGATTGTGGGAGGAAACTGGAGCACACCCACGCAGACACGGGGAAAATGTGCAAACTCCACACAGTCGCCTGAGGCAGGGATCAAACCTGGGTCCCCGGTGCTGTGAGGCAGAAGTGCTAACCACCGGGCCAGTATATCTGAATGGTGTGGATTGAGTACAGACACAAAAGTGCCTGTGATTGTAGGGAATGTCAATGATCTCTTTAAGAGTTGTAGAATTCCCACAGAGTAGAAAGAGGTCATTTGGCCCATCGAGTGGGGTAAGGTGAATAGCCAAGGCTTTTTCTCCAGCGTACAGAAGTCCAAAACCAGGGGACGTAGTTTTAAGGTGAGAGGGGAAAGATATAAAAGAGACCTAAGGCACAACTTTTTCAGGCAGAGGGTGGTGTATGGAACGAGCTGCCAGAGAAGTGGTGGAGACTGATATAATTATGACATTTAAAAGGTATCTGGATGGGTACATGAATAGGAAGGGTTTAGAGGGATATGGTCGAAATACTGGCCAATGGAATTAAGTCAGATTGGGATATCTGACTGGCGCAAATGAGTTGGACCGAAGGGTCTGTTTCTATGCTGTATGACTGAGTCCACAACGATCCTCTAAAAAGCATCCCTTCGTTTCCCATGGATAATCCATCTGGCCTGAACACTGCAGACAATTTAGCAAGGCCAATTCACCCAACCTGCATACCTTTGGATTGTGGGAGGAAACCGGAGCACCCAGAGGAAACCCACACAGACACGGGGAGAATGTGCAAACTCCACACAGACAGTCACCAAAGGGTGAACTTGAATGCTGGGTCCCTGGTGCCATGAGGCAGCAGTGTTAATCACTGAGCCACCGTACCAGCCAAACAATCTGTGATGCTGATCAGAATGCTAACACTATTCCCAGCATTAACATCCTGTTTTGGATGTCATTGCAGCACATGAGGTTTGTGCAGAAGAAAGCAAAATTTGAGGAACATGGGTATACCTTTGAAGATATCATGGGCTGTAATAATGTTCTTTCAGCACTGCTTGACCCATGTCTCATCCTTATGTTGTGGGAGGACGCTCATGAGTACATATCGCTACATGTGCTCATGAGGGATTGGCCATTGAGGTCAATCAATAAGTGCATTATCATTGTATAACATAGAGAAGGCTGACTCAGTAAACTCTGATTTTTATATTGTCTGGAGCTGCTTATGCACTTGTGCATTGAGAACAGGAGTTGGGATATTATGTTATAACTGCATAAAACATCGTTAGGGCCACAATTGGAGTTCTGCGTTCAATTCTGGTCACCCCGCTATAGGAAGGATGTTATTAAACTGGAAAGGGTGAAATCAAGATGGTGGCGGCAGACTGGCCACATTTGGCATGGGCTCCTCAGCCCAGGAGTCCATTGCTTATCTACTCAGTTGCCTTTACTATTTTCTTTTCCTCTTTTTCTGTTTTTAAGGTCTTTCAGTTAGTACATGTACTATACTATAGATAAGTTCAAATTCACTGACCTTTATTTTGAAGGCTTCAGCCATGAGCTTCTCCTGAGGGGCTGTTACTTCTGCCGGTCTTTCTGGGCATGTTGGTCTCGGCCAGTGGTGCAGTCTCTGTTGGAGCGGTTGTCCCAGTTTGTGATCTTGGTGACCGTCCAGCTTGATTCTAGGTCTTTGTTGAGTGCTTCTGGCTTGGTTTTTCCGATGTCTCACCGTTTTGTTTTGCCCATGGGTGGCGGCCCAGCGATCCAATAGCCCAGCGTTATCTTTTGAGTGGTGTTCTTGGCAGCAGGAATTCTTCGAAGGCTTTTGACCTGGGGATGTGGCGTCCCAGCGTTTCAGTTTTTTTCCCATCATGTTGTTCTCATCATGGACCTTCTTTCTTCGAGATTAGTCGCCTTTAAGAGGACTTTGTTGAATTTTGTCTTATATTTACTTTATTTTACTTAATGTTGTAACTTGTGTTTTTATCATGACTTCTGTCATTACAGGTGCCATGGTAAGGTGACTTAGAACACTTTTCATTGTATTTTTACTGTTAAAATACATATGACAGTAAATTCTAATTCTAATTCTAATAAAGATTTATGAAGAAGTTACTGAGACTGGAGGGTTTAAGAGACTGAATAGATTGGGATTTTTTTTTCCTGGAGCGTAGAGACCTTATAGAAGTTTATAAAATCATGTGGGGATTAGTTAAGATGAACAGCTAAAGTCCTTTCCGAAGGAGAGGAGAGTCCAAAACTGGAGCACATTGGTTTAAGATGAGAGGGGAAAGATTTAAAGGGACTTGAGGGACAACTTTCGCTGCAACTATACAAAACACTGGTGTGGCCACACTTGGAATATTGTGTACAGTTCTGGTCCCTATATTTTGGGAAGAATGTGCAAACATTGGAAAAGGTGCAGAGGAGATTTACCAGGATGTTGCCAGGTCTGGAGGGAAGGTCTTATGAGGAAAGGCTGAGAGTCTTGGGTCTGTTCTCATTGGAAAGAAGAAGGCTAAGAGGGGATTTGATAGAGTCATACAAGATGATCAGAGGATTAGATAGGGTAGACAGTGAAAGTCTTTTTTCCTAGGATGATGATGTCAGCTTGTATGAGGGGGCATAACTACAAATTGAGGGGTGATAGATTTAAGACAGACGTCAGAGGCAGGTTCTTTATGCAGAGAGTGGTAAGGGTGTGGAATGCCCTACCTGCCAATGTAGTCAACTCAGCCACATTAGGGAGATTTAAACAATCCTTAGATAAGTACATGGATGATTTTGGGATAGTGTAGGGGGATGAGCTGAGAATAGTTCACAGGTCAGCGCAACATCAAGGGCCGAGGGGCCTGTTCTGCACTATATTGTTCTATATTCAATGTTCTAACTTTTTTACATGAGAGTGGTGTGTGTATGGAACGAGCTGCCAGAGGAAGTGGTAGAGGCTGGTACTATTACAACAATTAAAAGACATTTGGAACAGATACGTGGATAGGAAATGTTCAGAGAGATATGGGCCAAAGCCCTCTTCCTACAGGCAGAAGTTACATAAGCTTGAACACACGCACTAGCAGGTTCAGGAACAGCTTATTCCCTGCCATTATTAAACTGATGAATGGACTTTCTAACTTCAAATAATGCTGATCTTGCTAATGCTGACCTTGCCTAGTACATGCCCTGTGCGATGTAAGCTTTATGCTTCTGTCTAAGTTTCTTTTCCACCCTTTGATCTGTGTGCCCTTGTATAACATGACCTGCCTGTATTGCTTATAACCAAAGCTTTTTACTGTACTTTGGTACGCGTGACAATAAATACATCAAAGCAAATCGAAAGCAGGAAAATTGGATGGTTCAGTTTAGGAACCCTGGTCAGCATGGACAGGTTGGGCTGAATGGTCTGTATCTGTGCTGTGTGACTCTGATTCTATATGTTTCAGGGACCCATCAACTATGGGGCTCCACCCTACCTTCTGCTGAAAAACAGAATTGCTTGCATTATCATCGATTTGGAAACGATGTTTACTCAGGGTCATGTGCTACTGCCCTGGGTTTTCGGGTAACTGAACAGAGTCAGCCAATTTCAACACACAGATCCTTGGGCACGTCGGGAGTGATATCCCATCAGATCCGGAATGCCAGACCTTTGCTCTTTTCTGCCAAACAGTTAAACACTGTTTCAAAGACGGTCAAATAACGGCTGACTGCCTTCGGAGAATCAGGATGAGAATCCAAGGCAGATGCCATCACTCAGCCTGGATAACACTCATTTATAAACGCGTGTGTCAATATTTACAATGAGAGGGAAGCCCCTAGGGGACTCAAGGTTACTCAATCAATGTTCAATCAAGTATTTTGTGTCCTGAATGTATCTCGGAAGTTGTTAACTGAAGAGAGGCAGACAGAAGTTTAAATAAATATGATATCCATTGCACAGGGGAGAACAGCACCTCATTAATTATTACGTCAGTGGGCAAAATAGATAGTGTAACACCGATCTTGGTTTACATTGATGCAAAGCAGTGTCGTGTTTACCAACGCATCAGTAGGTCCAGTTTGATACAGAGTGACAGGGGAATACAGCTCTTGGCATCACAGCAAGTGGAGTCTCGATCACAACAAAGGTTTTATTATCTGGCACTCACTGAACCAGGGAAGTACCAGTTGATCAAATATTTTGGATAATCAAGAGCTCAGAGAGTCATAGAGATGTAGAACATAGAACAATACAGCGCAGACCAGGCCCTTCGGCCCTCGATGTTGCGCCAACCTGTGAACTATTCTCAGCTCGTCCCCCTACACTATCCCATCATCATCCATGTGCTTATCCAAGAAGCCCTAATGTGGCTGAATTAACTACATTAGCAAGTAGGGCATTCCACGCCCTTACCACTCTCTGAGTAAAGAACCTGCCTCTGATGTCTGTCTTAAATCTATCATCCCTCAATTTGTAGTTATGCCCCCTCGTACAAGCCAACGTCATCACCCTAGGAAAAAGACTTTCACTGTCTCCCCTATCTAATCCTCTGATCATCTTGTATGTCTCTATCAAATCCCTCCTCTTCTTTCCAATGAGAACAGACCCAAGTCTCTCAGCCTTTCATCATAAGACCTTCCCTCCAGACCAGGCAACATCCTGATAAATTTCCTCTACACCTTTTCCAATATTTCTACATCCTTCCTGTAATGGGGCGACCAGAACTGTACGCAATATTCCAAGTGTGGCCACACCAGCGTTTTGTATAGTTGCAGCGTGATATTGCGGCTCTGGAACTCAATCCCTCTACCAATGAAACCTAACACACCGTATGCCTTCTTAACAGCACTATCAACCTGGGTGGCAAATTTCAGGGATCTATGTACATAGACTCCAAGATCCCTCTGCACATCCACACTACCAAGAATCTTTCCATTGATCCAGTACTCCACCTTCCTGTTATTCTTCCCAAAATGAATCACCTCACATTTAGCTGCATTGTACTCCATTTGCCACCTCTTAGCCCAATTTTGCAGTTTATCCAAGTCCCCTTGCAAACTGCAACATACTTCCACACTGTCCACTACTTCACCAACTTTAGTCATCTGCAAACTTACTAACCCATCCAACTATGCCTGCGTCTAAGGCATTTATAAAAATGATATACAACAGTAGTCCCAAAACAGATCCTTGCGTACAGGGAGAAAGTGAAGACTGCAGATGCTGGAGATCAGAGACCATAAGTATGGAGCTGGAAAAGCACAGCAGGTAGGCAGCATTTAAGGAGCAGGGGAGTTGGTGTTTCATCAGGAATGACATTCCACAGTGTGGAGGAGATTGACATGGAACATGGAATGAGGTGTACTGATAAGTTAGACAGGAAGAAACACTTGCCTTGATGGAAGGATTAAAGAGCAAGGCCATTGATTTAAGATATAGGGCAGGAAATTTAGAGGGATGTAAGGAAAAACATTTTCACCCAGAGGGTGGTGGGAAACTGAAACTCACAGCCAGGAAGGGATAACATTGAAGAAGGTTTTAGATGTGCACTTGCAATGCCAAGGCATCCACAGCTGGAAAATTGGACTAGAATATTTAGGGGCTTGTTTTTCACCAACACGGACACGACGGTTCAGTGGAGTCAGTGAACAATATGATGCTGTGTGAAAAGCCACAACTGTTTCAACAGATTCATTTCTGAATATAAACCATTGCTCCATCAAATCTGTATTGCAGACCAAACTGGTTTAGGTTGGCAAAGTTTGCCCGAATTCTACCCCGACAGGTGCAATTGAATCTGATTCTATCAGTTTTAAATGGAATACATACAGGGCTACAGTTCTGTCCTATTCAAATGCTGGAAATGCAGGTTAAGTAACGCTTTTGATGGTTGGGAAATCGAAGCACTCAAGGCTAGTTAACACAGTTCCCTGTAATTTGCAATACGCAGACTAATGGATGGAGAGACAAAGACGTTTTTCAAGAATGGCTTTCATCACATTGTGAAAAAACATTTTAAGGGTTAGAGGTGATCCTGAAAGTAGTGACGCCATTCTATTGCTGGACAATTGCCGAGAACACCTTCACGAATGGGAATTAGTGAAAAACAACATTTTTACCGATTTTCCTGCCTCCCAGTGTAACCTCGTTCATTCTGCCAATGGACCGGAGGGATATTCACAATATAGTCTGTTATTACAGAAGAGATTTTATTACAGAGATGAAGACCCTAATACAAAAGTTTTTGTAGCATAAAATATCTGATTTTTTAACGAGGCCTGTGCTTAGAAATCAGTGAAAATTGTACTAGAGGAGGACCTGGAGAGAGTTGCCCTGCAGTCTGATATGTGCAGAATGCTTTTATGTAGCAGGAGATTTTTAGAATCACAGAATTGTGACGGGATAGAAAAAGACCATTCGGCCCATCGTGCTTGCACTGTCTCTTCAACTGAGCATCATTACCTCGCGCCAATTTCCTGCTTTTTTTCCCCAGACCTTTGCACACCTTTTCTGTCCAAATACTCATCCAATGCCCCTCTTGAATTGGACCTTCCCAGGCAGCTTATTCCATTTCCTAAGCACATGCTGCATGCAAAAATATCTTTCTCACACCACCCTTACTAGGTTTGCACTTTAATCCTATGCCTTCTCATTCTGCCTCCACTTGTAAGTAAGTGTAGTCTCTCCCAATCTGCTCTATCCAGCTCGCTCATGAGTTTGAAAACCTCAACCAACTCTTCTCCATCCTTCCTTCCTCAGGGAGAAAATCAACAGGGAGAAAGTGAGAACTGCAGATGCTAGAGGTCAGAGAATGGAGTGCGGTGCTGGTAACGCACAGCAGGTCAGGCAGCATCCAAGGTGCAGGAGAGTCGACACTTCGGGAGTAAGCCCTTCATCGGGAATCCTCATGAAGGGCTTATGCTCGATTCTCCTGCTCCTCGGATGCTGACAGACTGGCTGTGCTTTTGCAGCGCTACATCCTCTCTCCCTCAGGCAGAAGAGTCCCAATCTCTTCAATCTATTCTCAATGCTGAAGTTTCACATTCCTGCAACCAACTTTGCAAACCACTTCTGCACTCTCTCCAAAGCGTTCCTGTCCTTCCTGTAATGTGGCACCCACACAATACACCAGGAGAGGTCTAACAAATGTCTTGTACAAGATCCACATCACCTCCTTGCTCTAGTACTTCTGTGCCCATATTCAAAAAACACATCAACATGTTACATCCCAACAAATCTGTTTAACTTGTTAATCTCAATGAGTTACCTCAAACTTTTCTTAAGAGGTGGCTCAGAAAAGTTGGTAAAATATGTTGGAATCCCAATTGAAATCAAAGACCTTTTTGAAAAATAAGAGATCTGAAATCCCATTTACTTATGAAAGAATTAAATTGCAGGATTCAACTGTTTGAATCAAAATAACTTTTACCGTACAAGAGACAACAAGGCAAATATTAAAAGTAAAAAGATTACCACTCTTTATTTCCTAAGTGCCTGGATATTGTTTTATGCTTCAATCTTTGAGAGTTCACGCTCCAAGTATTGAGCTATATTCCATCTGTGATGAAATTTTATCACATATTGCTGTTACTGGGAATCCTAGATTTTAAGTCGATGTAAATTGTTTATTTTGGCTTTCAGTGCTTTAAAGATGACATTTTTAAGGGTCAAAAAAAAATCATTATTTTAACAGTGGGTCAAGAAAGCAGTTTCGAGAGGTCATGTGACTTATGCTGCATGATGGGATATGCTGGCTGGTGAGATAATTGATGAAATGTTTAGCAATTTAACATCATGAGCAGAGAGCAACAGATGGAGACGGCTCACAGGTTGGTCTAGATCAGAATGTAAAGATCTGTACCAGCAGAAGGGCACGTTCAGTTTTTGGCAGTCTCCAGGCCAACAGTGCTGGAAAGACATCCTGAAGCTGTTTAGCAGCCCAGACAGTCAGGGCTGGAAAAAAGCTTGAGCTTTTCTTAGCATTCAGTGAGAAAAAATCTCAAGGTGTCTCGGAAAGGCAATAATGTAGAAACTGTTCAGAAAAGTTTAATTTAGATCAATGTGATATGCTGCAATTTGGAAAGGCAAATCAGGGCAGGACTTATACACTTAATGGTAAGGACTTGGGGAGAGTTGCTGGACAAAGAGACCTTGGAGTGCGGGTTCATAGTTGTTTGAAAGTGGAATCACAGGTGAAGATAGGATAGTGAAGAAAGCATTTGGTATACTTTTCTTAGTTGGTCAGAATATTGAGTATAGGAATTGGGAAGTCATGTTATGGCTGAACAGGACAATGGTTAGGCCACTTTTAGAACGTTGTGCGCAATTCTGGTGTCTGTCCTATAGAAAGGATGGTGTGAAACTTGACAGGGTTCAGAAAAGATTCACAAGGATGCTGCCAAGATTGGAGGGTTTGAGCTATAGGGAGAGGCTGAACAGGCTGGGGCTGTTTTCCCTGGCCCGTTGGAGGCTGAGGGGTGACCTTATAGAGGTTTATAAGATTATTTGGGGCATGGATAGGGTAACTAAACAAGGTCCTTTTCCTGGGATGGGTGAGTCCAGAACTAGAGGGTATAGGTTTAGTGTGAGAGGGGGAAAATATGAAAGTGACCTAAGGGGAAACTTTTTCATGCAGAGGTTGGTGCATGTGTGGAATGAGCTGCCAGATGAAGGGCTTTTTGCCCGAAACATTGATTTTCCTGCTCCTCGGATGCTGCCTGATCTGCTGTGCTTTTCCAGCACCACTCTAATCTAGCCTCTGATTTCCAGCATCTGCAGTCCTCACTTCTGCCAGAGAAGTGATGGAGGCTGGTACAATTACAACATTTAAAAGGCATCTGGATGGGGAGATGAATAGGAAGGGTTTAGAGGGTTAATGGCCAAATGCTGGCAAATGGGACTAGATTAATTTAAGATATCTACTGGGCATGGACAAGTTGTACCAAAGTGCCTGTTTCTGTGCTGTGTGACTCTATGACTCAATGACTCTAAAAAGGAAACAACTTACAGTCTCAACAGTTGTGTAAGAAATTTTAAAGTGAGGATAGGAGTGATACTTAATGGAGTTGAATATCTGCACAGAATATTTCTGGGAATAAAGAGTTGAATCTTCCTTCCCACTGTTTCTGATGTTATCATTCCAAGTGTTCATATATAGGTTCCCTATGGTTTTATGTAAAAACATTGTTTACTTAAAAGTACATTGATGTGGAGTGCCAGTGTTGGACTGGGATGGACAAGGTCAGAAGTCACATGACACCAGGTTATAGTCCAACAGGTTTATATGAAATCACAAGCTTTTGGAGCACTGCCCCTTCATCTCTTCACCTGACAAAGGGCAGCGCTCTGAAAGCTTGTGATTTCATATGAACCTGTTGGACTATGCCTGGTATGGTGTGACTCCTGACCTTAAAGTAGATTAGCAGCCTTTGCCAATATGTTCAGTGATTGACCATCAGGCAACCAAATTACAAAGTCATACCTATGGTTCAGTTCTGGATGTGACTTGTTCTGATAACGCATCAGTAAAAATAACTCTGTTAACTAATACCCAGGGACAATTTCAAAATTTGCAGGGGACACTAAACTTTGACAAATTGCAAACTGTGAGATGATCAGTGCGGTTCTCCAAAAGGATTTTGACACAGTGGTGGAATGGATGGGCATATGGCACATGAGGTTCTGTAGACAGAGGTGTGAGATGATACAATTTGCAAGGAAGAACACTGAAAGACAATATAAAATGTAGGTACAATTCTAAAGGAGGGTGCAGGAGCAGAGGGACCTGGGTGTACATGTACACAGATCATTGAAGGTGGCAGGGCAAGTGGAGAGAGCAGCTGATAAAGTATACAGTGATCTCCCTTTATCAATGGGATTTTAGGTACAAGAGTAAGGAAGGATGTTAAGCTTGTATAAGATAATTGTTAGGCTTCAACTGGAGTATTGTGTACAGCTATGAGTGCCACATTATAGGAAAGATGTGAACACATTGAAGAAAGTGCAGGAGTGATTTTTAAGAATGTTTTAGATTAGATTCCCTACAGTGTGGATACAGGCCCTTCAGCCCAACAAGTCCACACCAACCCTCCGAAGAGTTACCCACCCAGACCCATTTCCCTCTCACTACTGCACCTAACATTATGGGCAATTTAGCATGGCCAATTCATCTGACCTGCACACCTTTGGACTGTGGGACGAAACGGGAGCACCCGGAGGAAACCTACACAGACACAGGGAGAATGTGCAAACTCCACACAAACAGTTGTCCAAGGCTGGAATTAAACCTGGGTCCCTGGCGCTGTGAGGCAGCAGTGCTAACCACTGAGCCGTCATGCTGCTTTTAGGAATGAGAAACCTCAGAGGTGGGAATAGATTGAAGAAGTTGGTCCTGTTCTCTTTGGGAGAGAAGATGGCTGAGAGAAGATTTGATAGAGATTTTCAAAACCAAGTGCAGGCTGGATAGAGTAGCTAGGGAGAAGCAGTTCTCACTCGTAAAAGAAACAAGAAAATGAGGGCTTAGGTTTAAGGTGATATGTAAGCAAAGCAAAGGTGATATGGGAACAAATGTTTTCATGCAGCGAGTAGCTAAGATGTGGAATGCACTGCCTGGAAATGTGATGGAGGCAGGTTCAACTGAGGCAGTCAAAAGGGCACTGGATGGCTATTTAGTAAAAAATGGTGCATGGAAAAGGCAGGAAATTAGCTCCAGGTAATAGAACCAGCACAAGGCACAATGGGCTGAATGGCCTCCTTCTGCATCAAGACAATTCTGGAATTCTGTGAATGTCAGAGCATGACCTCTGTCCTCCATGTTATTTTTTAGATTTGGTTTCCTACAGTGTGGAAACAGGCCCTTCGGCCCAACAAGTCCACACCGACCCTCCGAAGAGCAACCCACCTCGACCATTTCCCTCTGACAAACGCACCTAACCATAGGGGCATTTAACATGGCGAATTCACCTGACCAGCACATCTTTGGACTGTGGAAGGAAACCGGAGCACCTGGAGGAAACCCACGCAGAGACAGGGAGAATGTGCAAACTCTGCACAGACAGATGCCCAAGGCTGGAATCGAACCTGGGACCTTGGTGCTGTGAGGCAGCAGTGCTAACCACATGTTGATGACACACATTCCCACTCCACCTCACACACGAACACCAGTTCTCTGTTTTCCAAGGGCTTGCTCTTAGCGCAGTTGACCCAGTGTCTGCTATTAACACTTACCTTGAGCACCTACTCACAATCAATCCTCTTATCTACAACCATGAACATTTCCCCATGCTTCAAGCTCTGAGCATCCTCAACATATGTTTCACTTGCTCTTCCTTTTCCAACAACATTAAAATTACTATTTTCCAGCCCGCAAGACCTTAAGGCATAGGAACAGTACCTGGCCATTGAGCCCATAGAGTGTACACCGCCATTTGATCATGGATGACATGTTTGTCAACTGAAAATGTGTTGCTGGTTAAAGCACAGCAGGTTAGGCAGCATCCAAGGAATAGGAAATTTGACGTTTCGGGCATAAGCCCTTCCTGATGAAGGGCTTATGCCCGAAACGTCGAATTTCCTATTCCTTGGATGCTGCCTAACCTGCTGTGCTTTAACCAGCAACACATTTTCAGCTGTGATCTCCAGCATCTGCAGACCTCATTTTTTACCCGACATGTTTGTCAACCCTATTCTCCTGCCATCTCCCCATAACCCTTGATCCCCTTACTAATCAAGAATGTGATTATCTCTGTCTTAAATACACTCAATCACTTGGCATCCACAATCATCTGCTTCAATGGGTTCCATCTCTGGCTGAAGAAATTCCTTCTCATCTCAGTCTAAAGGGTCTTCCCTTTGTTCTGAGGCTGTGCCCTCGGATCCTGGTCTCTCCCACCAGTGGAGACATCTTCTCAACATCCACTCTATTCAGACCTCTTAATATTCTGTAAGTTTCAATCAAGTCCCCACTCATCTGTCTAAACTGGATCGAGTAAAGACCCAGAGTCCTCAAACGACAAGCCCTTCATCCCTGGGATCATTTTTGTAAACTTCCTCTGAATCCTTTCCAACATCAGCACATAGTTCCTTAGTTATGGGGCCCAAAACTGCTCCTGTTATTCCAAATGTAGTCTGACCAGAACTTTATACAGGGAGGAATTGAGGACAGCAGATGCTGGAGATCAGAGTCGAAAGAATAGTGCTGGAAAAGCTCTGCAGGTCAGGCAGCCTCCGAACAGCAGGAGAAGCTCCTCAGATTATGCCTGAAATGTCGACTCTCCTGCTCCTCAGATGCAGCCTGTCCTGCTGTGCTTTTCCAGCAGAACCTTATACAGCATTAGCTATACATCCTTGCTCTTTTGAAATGAATGAGGTAAAAACAATGACTGCAGATGCTGGAAACCAGATTCTGGATTAGTGGTGCTGGAAGAGCACAGCAGTTCAGGCAGCATCCAACCTGCAGTGAAATTGCTGCTCCTTGGATGCTGCCTGAACTGCTGTGCTCTTCCAGCACCACTAATCCAGACTTTTGAAACGAATGTTAACAATTTACTTGCCAACTGCACCTACAGGTTAACCTGAAGAGATGTCTGAACTAGAACTCCCTAGTCCTTTTCTGCTTCAGATTTCCAAAGCCTTTCCCCATTCAGAAAATAGCCTATGCCTCTATTCTTCCTACCTTACAATTGCACAAAGTGGATACCCTCTTCAGTTCTGAAGAAGAGTCATACTGGACTTGAAACATTAACTCTGTTACTCTGTTCACACACAGACCAGCTGAGTTTCTCTGTTTCTATTTTGGATTTCCAGCATCTGCGGGGCTTTGCTTTCTCCTTCAGAGCCATCTAGTTGTCCTGGCCCATCCCCCTTCACCACCAACCCCCCCCCACCCCCCCTCACCCTTCACCTTCCATGACAAAGAGCAATGAGCTTTTAGCAAATTGCAGTTTCACTGTTGGCATCGTTCAGCAACAAACCAGCTTTTGACAGTAATGAATAACACCTCAGGTTTCAAGAATGGATGACAGGGAGGAAATTAATTCCAAATGCCAGTGTTAACCTGCCAATGGAGGAGTGTTTTGTTTTAGTTGCAAAGTTGACTTTCAAAATCCCCATTCAATTGCAGGCAACATAAACACTTGGCAAATTGAGGATCACTCACAGCACTCACATTGTTCCATTGTTGAAGCTATTCACTCAGAGTAGAATGCTCCGAGTGAAATTAGCTTAAAGGATCATCAGCAATATACTGAAGAACTCTTTCTTTAAAATTCACTCACAGGAATAGAGTCCAATATGTCTCTTCTTCAGAACTGAAGAGAGTATCCACTTTGTGCAAGTATAAGATCATGCACGTTGGCTATATCAGCATTTATTGCCCATCCCTAATTGCCCAGGGGGCAGTTAAGAGTCAACCACATTGCTGTGGGTCTGGAGTCACATGTAGGCCACTCCAGGTAAGGATGGCAGTTTCCTTCCCCTAAAGGATATTAAGTGAACCAGATGGGTTTTTACAACATGGTCATCTTTGGACTCTTAATTCCAGATTTTTATTGAAGTCAAATTCTACCATCTGCCCTGGGGGAGGAAGGATTTGAACTCAGGCCCCCAGAACATTACCTGGGTCTTAGGGTTAACAGTCCAGTGATAATACCATTAGCCCATTGACTCCCTTCAAAAAGACCTATTGCACTGTGTGCCTAGAGGATGCTGGTGATTTGGGGGGATGGGATGGAGTCGATAAGGGCTACAGGGGAGATGTTGTGCAAGGGAATCTAATGCTGTTGAGGATAGCAAAGGGAATTTGGAGGCCCGTTTCATTTGAAGACCTTTGCTCTGTGAGGCTCAACAAACAGAAGCCAACCGCACAGTAACCAGATACAGTGTGGGCTGGAGGATTGGGCCAGAAAATTACAGAATATTCAGGTGACCAGCGTGATGCCCTGCTGAGGGAGTGTTACACAGTTGGAGGCGCCGCCTTTCAGTTCAGATGTTAAACTGCCTCGGTTTGGAAACACAGAAACTAAAGGTAGGAATAGGCCATTTAGCCCCTCAAGCCTGTCCACTATCTCAATGCCATATTCCTGCTTTCTCCTTGTTGATGACTTCAAAAGATCTAAAAAGTTGACTATCTCTTTCTTTAATGTATTCAGTTGATTTGCATGACTTGGCCTCCAAAAGGATAAATGAGGATCTCATGACTAAGAGTAACATAGAGTTACATGACTGATGTCGACTAACGAGGATAACGATCATCATTGAATCCCTACAGTGTGGAAGCAGGCCATTCAATCCATCAAGTCCATGCTGATCCTCTGAACAGACCCAGAGCCACGTCCCCTATCCTATCCCTGTAACCCTGTATTTCCCATGGCTAACCCACCTGTACACCCACAGCCTGTACATCCCTGCACACTGTGAGGCAATTTAGCATGGTCAATCCATCAAACCTGCACATCACTGGACTGTGGTAGGAAACCGCAGCATCCAGAGGATACTCACACAGACACTGGGAGAAAGTGCAAACTCCACACAGTAGTCACCCCAGGCTGGAATCAAACCCGGGTCCCTGGCGCTGTGAGGCAGCAGCACTAATCACTGAGCTGCCCCGCAGTGAGTAACAGAGCTGAATGCTTAGAGTGCGTAGAACATAGAACAGTCCAGCCCAGGAATGGGTCCTTCGCCCCACGATATTGTGCCAAACATGACGCCAAATTAAACTAATCCCATGATCCCTATCCCACCATTCCTTGCATATCCATGTGTTTATCTAAAACGCCCTATTTATATCTGCCTTCACCACCACCCCTGGCTGCGCGCTCTAGACTCCTACCACTATCTACGTAAAAAAACTGGATAAAACAGTGAACTTGGATCATTTAGTCATCCTTCATTTGGAGATGTCAGTTATATATGCACTCCCCTGGACAGAATGAGAAATCCTTAAGTGGCTCAGACCTGAAAATCAAGACCTTTCCCATCACTTTGATTCCAGACTCTGTCCCGAACTGTTGTAGATAAGGTGATTGCTTTACGCATCCAACAAACATTCTTCAGAATAACTGACTGACTATTAAGGAGCTCAGCTGGGCAATGTCAACTTTTTAATCATAAAATAATCGTCTTGTAATGCCAGCAATTAATACTGACTAATTGCAATTTGCTGTTTAATCTGTTCCCACGGGAGAAATAATTCCAATGTTTCTCCAGGACTGGGGAATGAAAACAGCTGTTTTGTGGCAATGTTTTGGGTGAAAAACAGGGCATTCTTGTTACATTCCTCATTTTCCACCATCTGGTTCCTATTTCATCACCTTCGATCATCGAAAGTACAAATTAACTCAAAAGACGTAAAAGCACAATACGGACATTTAAGGGGATGTTAAAAAAGATTGAATGAAAGACTTGTGTTTATGTAACACACTTCACAACTTCAGGACATCCCGAAGGTGTTACACAGCTGATGAAGTAATTTTGAAATGTAGATTGCCATAACCCAGATTGGAAGAGTGTACTGGCATTAAGTCCCACTATTTCATGAATTGTCAGAAATGAATCGCTACTGTTGGAGGGTTTGAGCGATAAGGAGAGGCTGAATAGGCTGCGGCTATTTTCCCTGGAGCGTCAGAGACTGAGGGGTAACCTTGTTGAGATATATAAAATCATGAGAGGCATGCGTGAATAGTCAAGGTCTTTTCCCCAAAGTAGGAGAGTCCAAAACTAGATGGCATAGGTTTATGTCGAGAGAGTAGCACAGCAGGTCAGGCAGCATCCGAGGAGCAGGAGAGTCAACGTTTCAGGCAAAAGCCCTTTATCAGGCATATGTTTAAGGTGAGAGTGGAAATATTTAACAGGGACCTAAGGGGTAACTTTTTCACACATAGGGTGATGCGTGTATGGAATGAGCTGCCAGAGGAAATGGTGGAGGCTGATACAATTGCAACATTGGAAAGGCGTCTGGTTGGATATATGAATAGGAAGGGTTTAGAGGGGTATGGGCCAAATGCTGGCAAATGGGACTAGATTAATTAAGGATAAAAGATTTGCAAGGATGTTGCTAGTGTTGGAGGATTTGAGCTATAGGGAGAGGCTGAACAGGCTGGGGCTGTTTTCCCTGGAGCGTCAGAGGCTGAGGGATGACCTTATAGAGGTTTACAAAATTATGAGGGGCATGGATAGGGTAAATAGGCAACGTCTTTTCCCTGGGGTCGGGGAATCCAGAACTAGAGGGCAAAAGTTTAGTGTGAGAAGGGAAAGATATAAAAGAGACCTAAGGGGCAACGTTTTCTCACAGTACGTGTATGGAATGAGCTGCCAGAGGAATTGGTGGAGGCTGGTACAATTGCAACATTTAAGAGGTATTTGGATGGGTATATGAATAGGAAGAGTTTGGAGGGATATGGGCCAAGTGCTGGCAGGTGGGACTAGACTGGGTTGGGATATCTGGTCGACATGGACGGGTTGGACCAAAGCGTCTGTTTCCATGCTGTACATCTCTATGACTCTATATCTGGTCGGCATGGACAAGTGAATCCATTCTAGTGTACCTTCATCTATTTTACTCTATATGACCCTCAGCTGTGAGACTCTTTAATATCCTTACCAATGTTGGTTTATTTTCCTCAGCAGTGGCGAGGATATCTCAGATGCTTCAAGCCTTCAATCACTTTAGTTTCCATGCTGTACAACTCTGTGACTCCAAATGTGATATATGACCAATCTAATCTTTTAGGATGGTTAATTTTCCTGAATGTGATCATAGCATCAAATAAAAGATCAATAAAACAAAAACCTATTTATTGTAACAAACATATCCTCAAACATATAGAGGAAAGTGAGGACTGCAGATGCTGGAGATTAGAGTCGAAAGTGTGGTGCTGGAAAAGCACAGCTGGTCAGGCAGCATCTGAGGAGCAGGAGAGTCAATGTTTTGGTAATAAGCCTTTCATCAGGACTGAGTGGCCTGATGAAGGGTTTATGCCCGAAACATTGATCGTCCGGCTCATCAGACGCTGCCTGACCGGCTGTGACTTTCCCACGCCACTCTCTTGACCCCAATATCCTCTAACACGTGGCAAAACAGATTATTAATTATCAATCTGCAAACTTAACTCTATCTCTTTAAATCCAAACACATACGCACCATTCTCAAATAGAAACTAAAATAAAAATTGCTGGAAAAGCTCAGCAGGTCTGGCAACGTGTGTGGCGAGAAATCAGAATTAACGTTTAGGGTCCAGTGACCCTTCATTCACAAATGGGATGGTCAGGACTAATGAGATTGAATTTTGTTATTTGCCTGGAATATTATAGGTGGAAAAGAATACTTTTTTTAATTTGCTCGTGAGATGTGGGCATCACCAGCAAGGACAGCAGTTAATGAGGTCCACATTATCGTAGGTCAAGAGTTACATGGAGACCAGGTCAGACAGGAACAGCAATTTCCTTTCCTGATGAAGGGCTTGTGCCCGAAACGTCGAATTTCCTGCTCCTTGGATGCTGCCTGACCTGCTGCGCTTTAACCAGCAACACATTTTCAGCCCTTAAGGATGTTGGCAAACCAGATGAGTTTTTACCCTGACAGTCATCATTCGACTCTTAATTCCAGATTCACCTGCTGTAGTGGGTTTTGATCCCAGGTCTCTCGAACATTACCTGGTCTTTGGATTATTAGCTAAATGACAATGCCACTAGGTCATTGGCTCTTCTGGAAAAAAATGTTCTGTGCATCAGAGTCCAAAACACAAATGAAAATGAACAGAAATTCTTACAGTTCTTTTTAAAGCCTTTCTGGGGATGTCAAGATACTGATTTAACTTAGTAGCGGGTCAGCTGGACCTAGGTCATGTCTTGAATTAGAAATTCTTTCTTTCTGCAAAACTATTGAATGTTATTTCTTTCCTGCTCACTGAGATAGAGAGAAAGAGTGAACTCGTGTGCTGTCAGTTTTCTTTGAAGGTTTGAGTTCCAACTGATCTCTCTCCTTTCAGTTTTGGGACAAACTGCCACTAATAATCAATTGACAAGTAATCACTGGGAAGTTAGATTTTGTTTTCAAATCCAGTTTCTGCAAAAGAACTCCATGCAGTTCCACTTTTCTTTCAAGTTAGAAAAAGACAACTAATTACCCCAAATTCCATTTTCTGCTTTATAATTCCAAACAAAGCACATGTCGACCTTGACAAAAATAAAAATTGCTGGGAAAGCTCAGTCCATCTGATAGCATCTATGGAGAGAAATCATAGTTAACGTTTCGGGGCCGGTGACCTATCTTCAGAAATTCTGCATACATTTTAAAATGTTTAACTTTTGTGATGCTTCTGAGAATAACGGAGGCTGATTTCCAATCTGCTGCCTCAATGAGGAGGGACAGAGGAGGAGACAAGGATGGTGTATGGTGCCATGCCTCCTTGGAGGGCCAGCACAGAAATGATGGGCCGAATGGCTTGATTCGGAGCCATCACCGTTCTGTGATTCTGTGAAAACAGTTTACCTGATAGGCTGTTTGCAGAAGCTTGTTTTACCTAATTTAGTTGCTGTCTTTCCTACATTACTGTGATGATTGCATTCCATTAATTGGTACATCCTGAAATCAAGTAAGTGGAACCTCAGATAAAGGCCTTTCATTGACCTCTTATTTCTAATCCACTGACCAGAGCGATCTTTTTTTCCAATTGTTTGCGTTCTAAACAACTTTAATACCCTTCAATCTTTCGTCTCCATATTTTCATTGTGTCACTCTGACTAGACATTTTATAATCAACATGTGAAGCGAAGTTATTATTGAACACTTCTGGAACAGGTAGGAGTTGAACCCAGGCCTCCTGGTTCAGAGGCAGAGACACTATCACTGCACCACAAGGGCCCTCTCTTAGTCGCTATTTCTATCTGTTTAGAGTCAATAAGTGTGGCACTGGAAACGCACAGCAGGTCAAACAGCATCCGAGGAGCAGGAGAATCAACGTTTCAGGCATAATGCCTTCAGAGTTCCTGATGAAGGGCTTATTCCTGAAACGTTGATTCTCCTGCTCCTCGGATGCTGTCTGGCCTGCTGTGCTTTTCCAGCCCCGCATTCTCGACTCTGATTTCCAGCCTCCGCGGTCCTCACTTTCTCCTGTCTGTTTTAGAGTATTGTTAGTCAATCTGTTATAACACTGAAACAGGTGGGACTTGAATTCAGGCCAAAAAACAGAAGTTGTTGGAAAAGCTCAGCAATTCTGGCAGCTTCTGTGGAGAGAAATCCGAGTTACCATTTCGGTTCCGGTGACCCTTCCTCACGGTCCGGGCCTCCTGACTTAGAGCTAAGGGCAATACCACGCACCATAAAAGCGTTTTCTCTCTCTCTCTCTCTTAGCTTGTAGTGAAACACTAAAGTCACAGTAGGGTTCTCCCATTCTGTCCCAGCTAACTAATGGATCTAACTGTTACTGTAGCAACTTTCCCTTCATTATCACTGCAACACCATCACTGCCTTGTTTGTTGCTATGGTGTTTAATGGTCTCCTCAGAATGCCTCAGGTAACTGGCTGAGAGGTTGTCAGAGTTTTTGCTGTGTTGAGTGTGATTTGGACACATACAAACCTGGGGAAATCATCAAGCACTTTTGAATGCAGTGTTTGGAATCAGACTGTGCATTGCCGCTGCTTTTGTTTAATGCTACGCGAGGCTTCTGTTGTCGGTTAATAATGCGATTTATCTTTCTCACGCTGTGCTTTCTGGCTTCAGCAATATAGAATAAAATTGCAGTGCTTAATTTTTGTTTTGTTTGCTGAAGGAATTATTACACAACTGGGAGTGTGGTATGTGGCTCAGTACTGCACTGTACGAGAGGAGATGATTAACAGTGTGCAGTGTGTTTGGGACTAGTTGTCATTGGCTTTGGGCAGTGTAAGATCCAGCTGGGTGTATAAAAGGGCATTTCATTAAAGTGCATGTAGTTGCAAAGATTCCAGTCAAAATGAGTTTTGGGTCGTGTCAATTTAGTTTCTGTAGGCACACAAAAGCCTTCAAATTGGCAATATAACTCACCGAGGCCATGAGATCACTTGAATAGAAAATGTACAGAGATCTCATGTTGGAGCACAAATGCCTCCAGTGTGGGAAAAGGCCCCCCGGTCCACACCAACCCTCCGAAGAGTATCCCACCTAGACCCATTCCCCCAACCTATTACTTTACATTTACCCCTGACTAATACACCCAGCCTACACATCCCTGAACACTAGGGGCAACTTAGCATGGCCGATTCATCTAACCAGAACACCTTTGGACTGTGGGAGAAAACCCATACAGACATGTGCAAACTCCACACAGTCTCCTGAGGTTGAAGTTGAACCTGGGTTCCTGGCGCTGTGAGGCAGCAGTGCTAACCACTGAGCCACAAGGGATGAACTCAGATTTCTCCAGTTTCCTCATTTCCCCTCCCCCCACCTTGTCTCAGTCGATTCCCTCGAACTCAGCGCCGCCCTCCTAACCTGCAATTTTCTTCCTGACCTCTCCGCCCCCACCCCACTCCGGCCTATCACCCTCACCTAGACCTCCTTCCACCTATCACATCTCCATCGCCCCTCCCCCAAGTCCCTCCTCCCTACCTTTTATCTTAGCCTGCTGGACACACTTTCCTCATTCCTGATGAAGGGCTTGTGCCCGAAACGTCGAATTTCCTGTTCCTTGGATGCTGCCTGACCTGCTGCACTTTAACCAGCAACACATTTTCAGCTCTAACCACTGAGCCACCGTGCCACCATACCATGCTGCTGTGTAGCTGTATCCCTTCAGAGATGACACTAGTTTTTTTATATATGTAACAGGATTTTGAATGTCTAACCCTCAGCTCCTTCAATGGTCTGAAACAAACACAGAGATTGCTGGAGAATCTCAGCAGGTCTAGCAGTATCTGTGGAGAGAGAAATTGAGTATGACACTTCTTCAAAATTGCTTTCATTTCAATTTCCTTCAACAGTTAGAGTCAGAGAGTCATAGATTTGTACAACATAGAAACAGACCCTTCGGTCCAACTCGTCCATGCCAACCAGATATCCTAAATTAATATAGTCCCATTTACCAGCACTTGGTCCATATTCCTCTAAACCCTTCCTATTCATATACCCATCCAGGTGCCTTTTAAATGTGGTCATTCTATCAGCCCTCACCACTTCCTCTGGCAGCTCATTCTATACACGCAACACCCTCTATGTGAAAAAGTTACCCCTTAGGTCCCTTTTAATTCTTTCCCCTCTCCCCTTAAACCTAAGGCCTCTAGTTCTGGACTCCCCCACTCCAGGAGAAAGACGTTGTCTATTTATCCTATCCATAGCCCTCATGATTTTATAAACCTCTATGAGGTCACCCTTCAGCCTCTGACGCTCCAGAGAAAACAGCCCCAGCTTATTCAGCCTCTCTCTATAAATCACACCCGCTAACCCTGGTGCCATCATTGTAAATCTTTTCTGAAGCTTTTCAAGTTTCATAACAACCCTCCTATAGCATGAAGACCAGTGAATATGGTATTTCAAAAGTCATCTAAATCAATGTCCTGTGCAGCCACAACATAACTTCTCGACTCCTACACTCAATGCACTGACCATTAAAAGCAAGCGTACCAAATGCCTTCTTCACCATCCTGTCCACCTGTGACTCCACACTCAAGGAACTCAAGGAACACTGCACCCCAAGGTCTCTTTGTTCTGCAACACTCCACAGGACCCTACCATTAACTGCTTTATTCACATTTTCCTGATTCTACATCTGGTTGACTAATGTGCCTTAGGGACGGAAGTCTACCACCTTTATCTGGTCCAGACTCCATGTGTGGATTGTTTTGCTTAGTTGATTGATACCAACAGCATGTGTTCAATTCCTACACTAGCTGAAGTTAACATGAAGGACTCTCCGTCTCAACCTCTCCCTTTGCCTGAGGTGTGGTGGCCCCTCAGGTTAAACGACCACTAGTCATCTCTCTCTCGTGAGGCTAGACTTGACTTGATGTGCCTATACGTAACTCCAGATTCACAGAAATGTGATTGACTGGGCAATTAAGGATGGGCAAGAAGAGCTGGCCGAGATGCCCATATCCCATGAAAAGATTTGTTAAATACTCACCCAGACACATTGAGCATCAATAGTAAACAGGCTCATGTAATCAAATAAAGAATGACTGAATACAATACATTGGGCTTATTAAAGCCTGGTTCATGGGGTAGGAGTGTTGCTGACAAAATCAACCCTTTTTTTTCTCCAAGCCTCCTGTCTTTGACAAAGTCATAATAGTCAAAGTAATGGCCATAGAAGCCATTTGGCCTATCCAGTCAACACTGATCCCCCAAAGAGCATTCTACCCATACCTCGCCTCCAAAACTATCCCCAAGTTGACTTGCCAACTTTAGGAGCATTTAAATGATCATTGGATAAACAGATGGATGGTAATGGAAGAGTGTAGGTTAGATAGGCTTTGGCCCAAAACCAGGTGCCTGTACGGCACTGTAATGTTCCATATTCTATCCCATGGTCAATCCACTTAACCTGTACATCTTTGGACAGGAGGAGGAAACCCATACTGAGGGTGGGATTGAACCACCTGTGAAGTACCAGTGCTAACCACTGAGCCACCATTCTACCCTGTTAAGGAGGGACTGCCAGCATTTTGACCCAGAGTTGAGATGGTGGACTCCCCATGGATTTGGAATGAGCCTTGCGAATGTTACTGGAAGGAGCTATACTCTGCATTACACACTGAGTAAGTGATCCAAGAATGGCTAAACTGTGTAAGCATTCCAGAACCCCAGGCTAATGTTTAAGGTGTGATAGGTTCAAACCCTATCATGGCGTTTAGTGAAATTTAAATTGAATACGAATCTGGAATAAAGAGTCGGATGGTGACCATTATTGTAAATGAATCTTCTGGTTCACATACGTCCTTTAGGAAATCTGATCATTCACCCGCTCTGCTCCACATATGACCCTAATCCCCCAGCAATATGGATACATTTGAACAGCCCTATGGGCAATTAAGGAGGGATAGTAAATGCTGGTCCAGCCAGCGTTACCCTCATCCCATGAGCAAATATGCTGTGGGTGAGCTGCTTTTATCAGAATGAGAGTCATCATGGGATGAAGCTGAAACATTGACTCTCCTGCCCCTTGGATGATGTCTGACCTGCTGTGCTTTCCCAGCTCCACATCTACTGACTCTGGCTTCTAGCATCTGCAGTCCCCACTGTCTCCTTTATCAGAATGAGGTTCATTTGTAGGGCATGTATGGAAATACATCAGGACCAATCCTTTCTTACCTTTCAGGTACAGTGGAGAATATTTTTATGTTGTGATCTGGAATAGTTGCCTGCACATGACAATGGAAACAGATGAAATCATACCTTTCAATGAGGGATTAGCTACGTGAAGTGAAAGAGTCCTGGGGTAATGGGGGAGTGGTAGGGAGGTTTCAGGCAGATCTTTCAAAGACCTGGAGCAGACACGTTGGGTTGAATGGCCTCCTGTGCAGATTCTTGGGACTTGGCTGATTTACTGTGGCTGAAATTCGACAGAGTTGCCAATTCTTTAGAGCCACACAGTTCATTCCCTCGAAGTCTTGTTTCAGTTCCAACCGTCTCACATTGAGCAGATACTGGATCCTTCAATATGTGGTCATTCTTCCTAAAATGGGTCAAATCATAATTCATTTCTGATTCATTAACTTCTAGTTAATGGAGAAGAGTCTTTTTGTTGGGATTGGGGACCTGTTCCACTTCCAGTGTGACTATAATACAGTGAATCAAATGTCTTATCCCATATTCCACTCTCTTAATTAATCAAGGTCATTAATTAAGCACTGCTCCAAAAGCTTGTGATTTCAAGTGAACCTGTTGGACGATAACTCGGTCTCATGTGACTTCTGACCTTGTTCATCCCAGTCCAACACTGGCACCTCCACATCTTTCTTTTATAATATATTTTTATTAAGAAAAAATATTACAACAAATACAGCAATGCAATTCAAAACAGTACAAAAATAGTACAAAACTAAACACAAATAATAAAAAAAATTCCCCAACGCACCCTCCTTTACGAATGTATAAACATATATAGAGAAGTATAAAATTAAAAAAAACCTAAACTAGCTAAACGTCGAATTCTCTATTCCTGAGATGCTGCCTGGCCTGCTGTGCTTTGACCAGCAACACATTTTCAGCTGTGATCTCCAGCATCTGCAGACCTCATTTTTTACTAAATAACTAAATACCTAACAACAAACAAATAAATAGTAATAACTCAGTCCAGCCAAACAAAACACTCAGACATTCACAGTTCCTCCTCCCTGGATATTGGACTCATGAAACACAATCGTTGCGGCTATATAAAAGCCCTTGTTAGTGTGGCAGATAAATCTGTGTCCCGGTATTTCAAAAAAGGTTGCCATTTCTTGTAAAATTTCTCAGTTTTGTGGTGCACAATATTTGTCAGAAAATCCAGGGGAATATGCTCCATAACAATCTTCCGCCAACCCGACAGGCCTGGGGAGTTTTCGGATATCCAATCTAGCAAGATATTCTTCCTTGCACAGAACATAAGAATATTGAAAAGTTTTCTCTTATGCGCGTCTGCAGGAAATACAATGGGTAGGCCCAAAAGGAGAGAAATAGGGTCCTTCTCCACCCCTACACCTAAAATCCCCTCCATTGCACCCAGCACAGCTCTCCAATATGTTTGAAGCCTGTCACAAGACCAAAGACAATGGGTAAGAGTACCCGTACAGACCTTGCACTTGGGACATGCTGAAGATACCCCTGGTTTAAATTTTGACAAACGGTCTGGGGCCAAGTGGACCCCGTGGAGAATCTTCAACTGTAAAGCATGGGTCCTATTGCAAACTGATATCTTCCTTGCATTCTCCCAAATATCGTCCCATGCCTCTGAAGAAACTTCAACACCCAGCTCTCTTTCCCACATCTTGCAGAGTCGATCAGACTCATCTGAGGTGGCACCCCCCAATTGGCGATATAGAGTACTGACAGAGAGTGTATTCTTAGCCCTTAGTACCCCTCTTTCTATGTCAGATTTGTAGGGATCAGTCAAAATTGCGGTCTTTTTTAGAATAAAATCCCTAACTTGAAAAAAATGAAAGTGATCTCTATTAGGTAACTCGTACTTCTGTACTTACTGATCGAAGGACATCATTACGCCTCCCTCAAATAAATCACCCATGCAAGATACACCCTGAGCTGCCCAATGTTTAAATCCTGAATCTATCATACCCGCTTGAAAACTCGGCATACCCTCTAAAGGTGTAAACAAAGATGTTTTGCCAATATTACCTTCCCTCTGCCGAATTGCCCTCCACGCTTTAACAGTATTGATAACCACTGGGTTATGGCAATATTCCCTAACTCTCCTCACCTTGTCCAAAAATAGCAAACTGGTAAGGGGCGCCTTGCCTGGGAGGCTTCGATATCTAGCCATATTGAAAGAGGGTCCCCACAAACCCAATCACTCACGTAGGTCAAAAGCGAGCTTAATTAGTAATTTTTGATGTCCGGAAGGTCTACTCCCCCCAATCTGTGAGGCAACTGCAGTTTGGCTAATTTAATGAGGGGCCGTTTACGGTGCCAGATAAAGGAGCTGAACCAACCGTTCAGTCTCCTGAGTGTTTGTTTATTGAAAATCAGGGGGAGCATCCGTATAGGGTAGAGCACACGAGGGAGAATATTCATCTTAATAAGCGCTATCCGCCCAACCATGAGACTGGAAGTGCCTCCCATCTTTGGAGATCTTGTTTAATTTTTTCAAATAATTGAGTAAAATTGGTTTTGAACAGCCAATCCAGAACTGGAGTAATGAATACGCTCAAATACACAAAACCCCCCTGTGACCACCCAAATGGGAATCTATAGT
This sequence comes from Hemiscyllium ocellatum, assembly GCF_020745735.1. Classification (NCBI taxonomy): domain Eukaryota; kingdom Metazoa; phylum Chordata; class Chondrichthyes; order Orectolobiformes; family Hemiscylliidae; genus Hemiscyllium; species Hemiscyllium ocellatum. The sequence goes on from NC_083414.1 coordinate 7,999,187, forward strand.
CACTCTCAAGAGCCAACTCTTTCGTAAGACCATATAGGCATAGCCTCTGATTTAGCAAAATTAACCTTATATGCTGAAAAAGCGCCAAATGCGTGAATGCATTATATCAGGCAAGGCACTGAAACTGCTGGATTTGTCAAGAAAATTAGAACATCGTCTGCATACAGCGAGATCTTATGTAATTTTGACCCCACTTCTGGAGCTGATATATTGAGATCCCCACGAATGGCGTCTGCCAACGGTTCAGTTACCAACGTAAAAGGTAATGGTGAAAGGGGACAGCCCTGCCGGCTGCCCCTAGAAATATTAAAATTGCTTGATCGTACCCCATTGGTAATGACCACAGCGAGGGGTACACTGTAGAGAACCTTTACCCATCTTATGAAAACTTTGCCCAGACCAAACCGGTCCAGAGTATAGAAAAGGTACGGCCACTCAACTCGGTCAAATGCCTTCTCTGCATCTAAAGAAATCACCAATCCCTGTATTGACTGCTGTTGGCATGCTTGAATAACGTTAAGCAGCCTCCTAACGTTATTGGAAGATCTGCGACCCTTTATGAAGCCTGTCTGATCTCTTTAATGATAGAGGGTAACACAGTCTCCAGCCTTAACGCGAGAGCCTTAGAGAGGATCTTAAAGTCCACATTTAAGAGCGAGATGGGCCTGTATGAAGCACAGTCTTCCGGATCCTTCCCTTTTTAAAGGATAAGTGAAATATTGGCCTCTCTCAGAGATGGTGGGAGACAATCATGACTGTATGAATCATTAAACATAGTCAGCATCGGTCCTGACAATATACTTATAAATTCCTTATAGAATTCACTGGGAAGTCCGTCAGGACCAGGCACCTTTCCACTCTGAAGCTGCCTCACAGCTTCCTGCACTTCTTGCTCTGATAATGGGGCATTGAGAAAGGACTGTTGTTCGGGAGGCACACCCGGGAGCTTCAGATCTCTAAAAAAGGATTCCATTTTGGCCTGCCCCCACCTCACAATTCTCAGACTGATATAACTTAGTGTAGAATCTCTGGAACGTCACATTAATCTTTTTAGAATCACATGTTAGGTTCCCAGACCCTTCCCTAATCGCTGTAATGGTTTGTGGGGCACTTCTCTTTCTGGCAAGGTATGCTAAGTATTTGCCTGGCTTGTCACCATGCTCGTATAACCTTTGCTTTGCAAAAGCCAGCTCCTTCTTTGCCGTCTGCGTGAGCACGGAATTTAGTGCAGATTGCAGTGCCGTAATCCTCTGTAGTTTGACCAATGAGGGTCTGTCAAAATCGGCCTTCTCGGCTGCCTTCAACCATGCTTCAAGGAGACATTGCTGCTCACCTTTCTGCCGCTTCCTACTGTCGGAATGCAAAATAACTGACCCCTGGTATAAGCTTTGGCAGTTTCCCAGAGAACAGATGAGCTATCAACCGAGCCTATGTTGATGTCTAGGAATGCCCGAAACCCCCTAGAGAAATACTCCACAAACTTACTGTCCATGAGAATAAAGGGGTCCATTCACCAGTACCTTTAGTCCACTGTAACATCCTTAATTTTAACCATGAAGTACACTGGAGCATGATCAGAGATGGCAATATTACCAATTGTACAGGATGCCACCAGATCCAGGGTTACCACAGGGGTCAGAAAAAAAATCAACTCCTTGTGTGACATCTATGAGGATTGGAGAAAAACGTGAAATCCCTACCTGTAGGGTGGAGACACCTCCAGACGTCCACCAACCCTAATTCCCCACACAAACCCAATAACTGTTTAGTTTGTGCAGAGGGTATTGAGAGACCGTTAGGTAACCTGTCTACTGTAGAGTCCATGAGGCAGTTAAAATCTCCCCCTATAATGATGTGCTGAGACTTGAGACTTACCAGTTTAGAAAAAGCATCGACCAAGAATTTAAGAGGATGAGCTGGGGGTCAATAAACATTTAAAATACCATATTCTTCCCCATTTATCAAGGCTTTAAGAATTACAAACCTCCTGTATGTGTCTTTAACACATTCCAACAATTTAAATGAGAGATTTTTCCTAACCAATATAGCCATTCCCCTACTTCTGGTATTAAATGATGAAAAATAAACCTGATCAAAGCCATTCTGCTTTCAGATGCTCCCTGTCATCCAAGTGTGTCTCCTGTAACAAAGCAATATCACCTTCTTTAGATTAGATTACTTACAGTGTGGAAACAGGCCCTTCGGCCCAACAAGTCCACACCGACCCGCCGAAGCGCAACCCACCCATACCCCTACATTTACCCCTTACCACTATGGGCAATTTAGAATGGCCAATTCACCTGACCCGCACATCTTTGGACTGTGGGAGGAAACCGGAGCACCCGGAGGAAACCCACGCAGACACGGGGAGAACGTGCAAACTCCACACAGTCAGTCGCCTGAGTTGGGAATTGAACCCGGGTCTCTGGCGCTGTGAGGCAGCAGTGCTAACCACTGTGCCACCGTGCCGCTCACTTCTCTTTTCTATGACTCAAGAGTACCTTCTTCTTCTTAACTGGTGAGTGACTTCCCTTGATATTCCAGGTACACCATTTAATCAAATCATTAGCCGTAATCTTCTGAAATTACATTTAAATTCCAGAGAGGAGGAACCCGAAACACAAATTGCTAAGCCTTAGTGTCGTATAGTTCACCAAATATAAAAACTACATAAACTAAAACCACTACATTTAACAAACATACAAAATTATTAAAAATAAAAACAACAAAAACCAGAAAACAAACCAACATATAAAACGCCAATAGCGCTGAGTAGGGGAACTCACCCCCTGCCTGGAGGGGGGAACTGCCTATAAGTAGTCACCTAACCATCTCAACCACCTTCACTTCTCCCAGCTAGAGCCCCATCGCAAGCACAAGCTAAAAAGAATAAACACCCCATAGAATATCAATATGAATAAAAAACATTTTTTTATTAAAAAAAAGGGAATAAATACCCCACCTATCCTTTGGTATGTCCTAACTTAGAAATTTAAAATGTACATCTTAACCACCGCCAGACATAGTTTGAACCAAATTATTATCAATAGAGGAAAAAAAGGGGGATAAACAAAGCTCCAACCGGATTGCCTCCATTTCTTTTACAGAATGATAAACACATACCCAAGCAACAATATTTATACACACTACAATTGTTTAAATTAGGTTAATTTGTCCACAAAAGTCTCTTGCCTTCTCCGATGTGTCAAAGAGATGCATGGATCCATCTAAGGTGATCCGAAGCACTGCTGGAAATCTCAGGGAGTACTGAATCCCAAGCTCCTTCAATCTTCTCTTGACATCATCGATTTTCGTTTCTGGATCACCGCTGCTAAAAGTCCTGAAAAAACATGATCTTAGACCCCTCATAAATTAGGGCCTTTGGATCCTTCCCCTGGAGTCTGGAAGCCTCCATGACTCTCTCCTTATCCCGGTAATGATGGAACCGCACCAGGAAAGGACGAGGGCGTTGACCCAGACCCGACCTCCGTGCTGTGACCTGGTGAGCCCTCTCTATCTTCAATCCTCTCATGCCAGTCTCCAGGTCAAGGAATTTTGAAAGCCAATCTTCAACAAATTCCGCAGGCCGCTCACCCTCCTTACCCTCAGGCAGACTGATGATTCGAATTTTTTTTCTCCTGCCCCTGTTTTCAAGATCATCTGCTTGGTCACTCAAATTACGAACCTGCGTCTTCAGGGCTTGGATCTCATCCTTGAATGAACTGGCATCAGCTTCCACCACTGTGACCCTGTGCTCCACCTCATCCGTCCTCTTCTCCAGGTCTCCCAGCTGCTGCTCATGCTTCTGCAGCATGAGAGAGACTGGAGCCAGCTTCTCTTCAATCTGTTTCCCCAGCATCTTGAGAGATTTCGAGAGCTGGTTCACCAGGTCCTGGAGAGCAATCTGCTCTGAGGCTGCTGCAGGCTGAGCTGCAGGCCCGGCCTCAGACGCTCCTCCCTTTTTCGGCATTTCTGGACAGCTGAAAATACAGGTAAGTCAATTTTTAAATGTTTCTTGGGGCTCCACAATCTTTCCAACGCCCCAAGAAATCCTGATGATCTGGGTTGGGCGGGCTAAAGGACCGTCCTGCTCCTGCTGCGATGCGAAGCTCTGCACTGTGATCTTCTCAGATCGTTGCCATCTTAGATTTCCCCCGGCACCTCCACATCTTAATTGATCAAACGTTAAATATTGGCATCAGGCCCTCTCATTAGTCTCTGATGCACATTCCTTTTGCTACGGTGTTCTGGAAGGCTTGTATTGCAGTGGTAGCGTTCCCATCTTTGAAGCAGGAGGTCTGGGTTTGAGTTCCGATGGCCGCTGAAGATGTCTTCATACTTTAGTCAAACAGTAGGCCCATCCTTCAGATCTGATGGTGCAGGTAAGACAGTCTCCTGGTCAGGCCAAATGAGCTTTTCACTCATTGCGTCATCCCTTGACAGGAAGTATACTGTGCATTTTTTTCCCCATTCATTTGCTCAGCCCAAGTCCTTACCCTTGATCTTTTTGTTAAAATAATTCATGGGATGAGGGTGTCACTGACTAGACCAGCATTTATTGCTCAACCCTATTTGCCCAGAGGGCAGTTAAGAGGCAATCACATTGCTGTGGGTCTGAAGTCACATGTGGGCAATTTTCTTCCCTGAAGGACATTAGTGAAGTAGATGGGCTTTTCCTGACAATCGATTTATGGCTATTATTAGACTCAGATATTGTGTTAAATTCAAAGACTTCAGATATTGTGTTAAATTCAAAGTCTACCATCTGCTGTGGTGGGATGTGAGCCTGGGACCCCAGAACATCCCTTGGGACAACAGTCCAGTGATGACATTTCTTGACCACTGACTCTCCTTGCTGCTACTACTAATCAAAATCCCACTCATACTCCACTCCTTCCTCGCCAACATTGTGATAGAAGCCAAGATTAGTCGTGGTACCATCCTTCATTAAATCACAGAATCGTAGAATCGTTGAGGTGTAAAAGAGGCCATTCAGCCCATCGTGCCTGCACCAGTTTTATTAAGAATTAGATTAGATTACTTACAGTGTGGAAACAGGTCCTTCGGCCCGACAAGTCCACACCGACCCGCCAAAGCGCAACCCGCGCATACCCCTACATTTACCCCTTACCTAACACTACTGGCAATTTAGCATGGCCAATTCACCTGACCCGCACATCTTTGGACTGTGGGAGGAAACCGGAGCACCCGGAGGAAACCCACGCAGACACGGGGAGAACGTGCAAACTCCACACAGTCAGTCGCCTGAGTCGGGAATTGAACCCGGGTCTCAGGCGCTGTGAGGCAGCAGTGCTAACCACTGTGCCACCGTGCCGCCCACAATTGTCTGCCTTTTGGCCATACCCCTGCCTATCCAAATGGATTTCTATCCAAATAACCATCCAATGTCCTCTTGAATGCCTCAGTTGAACCAGCCTCCACCAGTGTATTCCATACCTTATTGCCATTGCTTTATCTCCACTCTAGAGTACTGTGTGCAGTTCTGGTCACCTCACTACCTGAAGGATGTGATAGCACTAGAAGGGGTACAGAGGAGGTTCATCAGGAGGTTGCTTGGGAAGGAGCAATTGAGCTATAAGGATAAACTAGATAGACTTGGAGTATTTACTCTAGAGCAGAGATGTCTGAAGAGGAACGTGATTGAGGTGTATAAGGTTATGAGGGTATGGACATGATGAATACTTTTTCCCCTTGACTCAGTGGTCAATCTCAGAGAAAGGATCAGGTGAGGGCATTTGGCTTTTCAGCGAGAAATCTGGAATGCATTGCCTGGGAACGTAGGCCAGAAACCTCACAATCTTTAAAAAAGGTTTGGAGGAGCACTTCAAATATCAGAACATTCAAGGATATGGGAATGTGCAGGAAATTGAGATTAGAGTATATTTAGTGGTAGTTATTGTCAGTGCGGACTCAATGGGCTGAAAGGCCTTTTTTGCACTTTGTAAATCTATGAGTCTATGAATCATCTGCCCTATCCAGCCCGCTAATGATTCTGAAAACCTCTGGACTTGATACTTGAGGGTGCTTTGTTCAATGCAGGGATTGAGAGGTTCGGATAGTGGTGGGATCCAGAGGATCAAGGAAGGAAATAAGATCGATCAGACTCCAGTGCAGCTGAAGGGGTGTGCAAATAACTTGCTTTCAACTCCAAAAGGAATGCAGTTGAAGGTAAAATGTGTCTGAGGACATCATTTTGCCCTTCTTCCATTAGCAATTTTGAAGTTAAAAACAAAGGACCTTAACATTTTCCTTTTGCTGCACATTTATCAGTTATCTAGTTGCTTGGGACCCAGATAAAGCTGCAGTGAAATGTGGAACTAACCAAGCACATTCAATTTTATAAAAAGACTTGCAAGCCGCACTGAGGCACCTAATCGAATTAAATATAAAACATTGATAGCACGGCTATGTGCACTGCTAATGACCTCGCACAGTGTACAATCTCTCCTGCTCTATTCATATAAGATTGTACCTGGACAATATGTTTATTACAGATAAGCTATCAGGATAGGTATTAAATTAATTGCTTTATGACTCACTGAAGTCAGTCACTTGTACAACGGGCAGTGGAAGGGTCCCCTCTTCAGTTTCCTCATTGACCACCTGAGAACCTGTAATGGCCTCATTTTTATGAATGGCCCCTCAGGAGATATTGAAGCTGCATTTCGAATCATAAATTTAGTCTTTAGTTTCCATAACCTTGCTCTCACCTTTTCAGGAATTGTGATTCCAAAGGAAGGGCACAGAAGTACTGACCCATTACATCCACCATTCGAAAGAAAGACTGCATTTACATAGTGCCGTCGTCTCAGAATTAAGTTTTGCCAATATAAAACTGAGATGTGGGGTAATTTCTTCTCAATGAGGGTTGTGAATCTTTGGAACTCCTTACCACAGTGAGGTGTGGGGGCAGAGTCACTGTGTATATTGAAGGTTGAAAGAAATAGAGTTTTGATCAGTCGGTGAATCGAGGGTTGTGGGGAAAGGGCAAAAAGATGGACGTGAGGAATGTCAGGTCAGCCATGATTCCATTGAATAACACAGTAGGCTCAAGGGGCCGAATGGCCTACTCCTGCTCCTATATCGTACAGTTTTATATGGCTCAGATCTCCTTAAAACAAATGGGGTGTTTACAGATGGTGGTTTTCTTTTGTCTACTGCAGATTTCTTTTCCTTTTTTCAGTTGATTGGCTCAATTAACCATTTAGGACTGAGATGAGGAGAAATGTCTTCACCCAGAAAGTGGGGAGCCTGTGGAATTCTCTCCTACAGAAAGCGGTTGAGGCCAAAACATTATGATTTCAAGAAGAAGTTGGCTATAGCACTTGGGGCAAAAGGGATAAAAGGTTTTAGGAGAAAAATGGGAATGTGCAATTGAGTTGGCTCAGTGGTTAGCACTGCTATCTCAGAGCGTCAAAGTCCTGGGTTTGATTCCACCCTCAAGTGACTGTGCACCATTTGCACATTCATCCTTGTCTGTATGGGTTTTCTCCAGGTGCTCTGGTTTCCTCCCACAATCCAAAGATGTACAAGCTAGGGTGGGTTGGCCATGCTAAGTTGCCCATAGTGCCCAGGGATGTCAGGCTAGGTGGATTGGCCATGGGGAATTGCACCATTGTGTCCAGGGATGAGTAGGTTAGGAGGCTTACTCATGGGAAATGTAAGGTTACAGGGCATAAGGTTAGAGACGAATGGGTCTGGTTTGGATATTCTTTGGAGGGTTGGTTTGGACTCAATGGATAGAAAGGGTGCCCCTGCACCATAGGGATCCTATGAGTTGGAAGATCAACTATTATCATATGAATGGCGAACCGTCTCAAAGGGCTTCGTCCTGTTCGAAATTTCCAACACCAAGGCAGCAAAACAACTTATATTTCTAATGTGCCTTTTGACTGTAAGGTACCTCAAAGTGTTTCACAGGCAAACATTCACTTCTGAAAGTGCAGGGATTACAGGGAAGATGTATGTTGTTCCTGATCGTGAACCTAGAAAAAAACCTTGCACTCCTCATTTGTTGCCAGCCAGGCTAATGCTAATGGTGGTTAATGGGGCCGTTAACTCATCGAGGTCAATTTCAAGGCAACCTATTGATCTTCATTGTTTCTGATGTGAAGCTGGTGGACTCGATTTTCTAATGAGGATCAATGGGACAATTCTGTTTCCACAGAGGCAGCAGATGGATGGGGAGGGCTGTGCAACACATTTTCGCCACACATCAAGAAGATGCTTTGAATGTGCACAATTCTCTGTGTCTCCCCGTCCTATTGAGCAGATGAGGTAAAAGTTGTCCTGAATGCTGAACAGAATGGAACATAGACAAAGTTATTTGAAGGAAAGTATTTGCATTTACATCACACTTTACATCTTGAACTGAAGTAAAAGGTAAAGTTGCTATAGTTTAACTAAATCTTAGGACTGCTCTCTCATTAATGAAAGAGAGAGATAACTGTAGTGGTTTAACCTAAGGGTCAGTATGCCGCAGACAAGGGGAGAGGTTGAGAAGGAGAGTCCTTCATGGTAACTTCAGTCATTGCGGGAATTGAACCCACCGTTGGTGTCATAGTCATACAGCACAGAAACAGACCCTTCGGCCCAACCAGTCTATGCCAAATATAATCCCAAACTAAACTCGTCCCACCTGCCTACTCCTGAACCATATCCCTCCAAGCATTTCTTATTTATGTACTCATTCAAGTGTCTTTAAAACGTTGTGACTGTGCCCAAATTGACCAATTCCTCAGGAGGTTCATTCCACACATGAACCATCCTCTGTGTAAAACCTTCCCCCCTCATATCATTTTTAAAATGTTGTCCTCTCTTCTTTAAAATGTGTCTCCATTCTTGAAATTCCCCTCCCCAGGGAAATGACATCTACCATTAACCGTATCTATACCCCTAACCTCTAAAAGGTCACCTCTCAACCTCCTACACTCCAGTGAAAAACTTCCCAGCCTATAATCAGGATCTAATGGGAGGTAGAAATGGTGGAGTTGTATCCCTATTATGTCCTAGTGTTTCCCATGTGATATTTTCATGTCCTGCTTTTTTTCTTAAGCAGTCCCTCGGGTTCAGGTCTGATGTGGCTCGATGGATTCTGAGTTGGCTGGCGGGTCAAATGAGGTCAGAGGTTATGCATAGGCTGTCTTCTGACTCTGTGACATATCAGATGCTCAACGGGTCAGGTCGATGAGTTGTTTGAAGGTTTGCGCACTCCCTCCGATGCCTCAATTTTGCCTCTGCATGTTCCCAGTCTCTGAATACGTTCAGTATCCTTCTTGATGAACCCTCTCCATTTTGGTCGATCACACTCCAGGGTCTCCCTCAAATCAGTGAGGGTGTTTGACCTCTTTCAGGGAGGCTTTGAGGTATCACTAAAGCCTTTCCCCGTACCCCTTGTATCATCAAGTTGCTTCGACTAGCTTGCACAGTACCTAGATAAATGCAGGATGCATACACACATCCACAAGCATCCACTCCCTCCATCACTGACGCTCAGTAGGAGCAGTGCATACCATCTACAAGATGTGCTGCAGAAATCCAACGAAAGACCTTTAGACCACACCTTCCAAACCCAGAACGAGAGAAGAGGTTATTGGAGCTGTGAGATAACAGGTGCTTAGGCCTTGGTGGATTTCATTCTAGGATTTTAAATTAAAATTATTTCCAAATCTTTTCCCCTATTTTAGACCTCACATCCCACTCTCTCTCACCCCTAAAGAATGCTGTCAGTTTAAAAATAGAATAGAATCCTTACAGTGTGGAAACAGGACTTCCATCCAGAAGGACAAGGGCAGCAGATACATGGGAACACCACCCCCTGCAAGTTCTCCTCAATCAGAATCCTGACTCATTCCTGCAGTGTCATTGAGTCGAACTCCTGTAAGTTCAGCCCTAGGAGCATTGTAGGTCTACTGACAGCACGTGGTCAGCAGCAGTTCAAGAAACCAGCTCACCCCCACCTTTTCCAGGGGTAATTAGGGACAGGGCAATAAATGCTGGGCCCAGCCACTGATGCCCACATCTCATGACTGAACAATAAAAAAGAGCACACAGACAGCATGAGGCTGATGCCAGTTAGTGGTCTAGGGTTAGGGGTAAATTTTGGCCAAGATACCTGGAGAAATCCCGTTCTCATCCTCAAATCTTCCTTTGGGATCAGGCAGACTTCACTGCAGTTCGACACCTGGTTTGGTTGAAGGATGGACCTGCCCTTGTGAATAGAGAGGCCACAAGAACAGGTCAGTGAACAAGAATTCTGAGGTGAGTAACTCACCCCCGACTCCCCATGGCCCGTCTGACATCTCGAAAATCTGAAATTCAGAAGGCCCATGTTAGCCTTTATCACAAGAGCATTTGAATGAAGAAGCAAAGAAGTCTTGTTTCTATTCTGTGCAACCGGAGTACTGCATGCAGTTATGGCCCCCATCCCGAAAGATAGATACACTTGCCATAGAGGGAGTAAAGGTTCACCAGACTAATTTGTTGGAACTTGGAATTGTTCTATGAATGAGGGGATCGGGCGTGTATTCTCTGGAGTTTGAAAAAATGAGAGGTGATCTCATTAAACACCACAGGGACACAGGTTCGATTCCAGCCTCAGGCAACTGTCTGTGTGGAGGTTGCACACTCTCCCCATGTCTGCGTGGGTTTCCTCCCATAGTCCAAAGATGTGCAGGTTAGGTGATTTGGCCATGCTAAATTGCCCATAGAGTTCAAGGATGTGTAGGTTAGGTGTATTAGATGGGGGAAGTGTAGAATGATAGGAGAGCAGAATGGGATACTCTTCAGAAGGTCAGTGTGGACTTGTTGGTCCTAATGGCCTGTTTTCACTCTGTAGGGATTCTATTCTATTTTCAAACTGACAGCATTCTTTAGGGGTGAGACAGAATGGGTTGTGAGGTCTAAAATAGGGGAAAAGAATTGGAGATAATTTTATTTTAAAATCCTAGAATGAAATCCATCAGGGCCTGAGCACTTGTTAGCTCACAGCATCACTAATTTATTCAGGACCTCTTCTCCAGTGCTTGTGATTTTCCTGAGTTGCTTCCTCCTTTCCGTTGTTTCCTGATTGGTCATTGCTTCTGGGATGTTACCTGTAACCTCCATAGTGAAGACTGATGCAAAATACATGTTCAATCTACCTGCTATTTCTTTATTTTCCATTGCTAATTCTCCTCCACTTTTCTCCTTCATTAATTCACTTTCTAAATGACTAACTCTCACTCTGTTAACTCTTCTCTTTAAATACTTACGGAAATGTTTATCATCATTTTTAATATTTCTGGCTCTGAGCTTTCTCTCACACTTTAATTTTGCCCTGTTTATTGATGTTTTGGTCATTCTTTGCATCTTCAAATATTCTATTCAATCATCTGACCTGCCATCCATCTTTGGATCGTGGCACAGTGGCTCAGTGGTTAGCCCTGCTGCCTCACAGTGACAGGAACCCGGGTTTGATTCCTGCCTCGGCAACTCTCTGTGTGGAGTTTGCACATTCTCCCCATGTCTGCGTGGGTTTCCTGTGGGTGCTCTGGTTTCCTCCCACAGTCCAAAGATGTGTGGTTTGGGTGAATTGGTCATGCTAAATTGCCCATTGCGTTGGGTGAATTAGTCAGGAGTAAATGTAGGGTGGGGAAATAGGTCTGAGTGGGTTACTCTTTGGAGGGCTGGTGTGGACTTGTTGGGCTGAAGGGCCTGTTTCCATACTGTAGGGAATCTAATTTCCACAATGATGTACCTTTTCTTCTAGCTTGATACAATCTTCAACATTTCCAGATAATTTTGGATGATGAGCCATGTCTTGTAATGTTTCTTACTCATTGGAAGCTATCTCTTATATTAATTCTGAAGTATCTACTGAAATGACAATGACTGTTACATTTCCTGTAACCTAGTTTGCCAACTCAGTTTAGTCATAGAGAAGTCCTACAGCATGGAAACAGACCCTTTGGTCCAACCAGTCCATTCCGAACATAATCCCCAAACTAAACTAGTCCCACCAGCCTGCTATTGGCCCATATCCCTCCCAACCTTTTCTGTTCAGTACAGAATTCTTTGGAATTTACATCACAGGTAGACAAGGTGGTTAAGAAAGTGTTTAGTATGTTTGCCTTCATTGTTCAGACCTTTGGGTATAGGAGTCGGGATGTCATGTTGAGGTTGTACAGGACATTGGTGAGGCCTTTTCTGGATTACAGATTGTAGCTCTGCTCATCCTGATAAACGAAATTAAAATCACTGATGAAGGAACAATGCTCCGAGTGCTAGTGCTTCCAAATAAACCTGTTGGACTATAACCTGGCCTTGTGTGATTTTGTACACCCCAGTCCAACACCGGCTCCTCCAAATCATGACTGTTATCGGAAGCATGTTATTAAGCTGCAGAGGTTTCAGAAGAGATTTGCCAGGATTTTGCCATAAGTGGAGGGTTTGAGATATAAGGAGAGGCTGGATAAGCTGGGACTTTTTTCACTTGGATCATAGGAGGTTGAGGGTTAACCTTATAGAGGTTGACAAAATCACGAGGGGCATAAATAAGGCAGATGTAGTTGTTGTTAGGGTGGGGGATTTCATTACTAGAGGGCATATTTCTAAGATAAGAGGAGAAAACTTTTAAAATGACATGGGGCAACTTTTTTTACACAGAGAGTTGTTTATGTGTGGCATGAACTACCAGAAGAAGTGGTGGATGATGTTACAATGTTTACAAGACATTTGGATAAGTTTATGAAGAAGAAATGTTTGGAGGATTATGGGCCAGGAGGAGGCAGGTGAGACTAGTTGAGACTGGGATTATGTTCGGCATGGACTGGTTGGATTGAAGGGTCTGTTTCAGTGCTGTATGATTCTGTGACTATGACTCCATACCATCACCCCCAGTTTAACCTGGTGTTTTCTGACTAATCAATTTCACAGTCATGCAATCAGTTGCATTATCATGATTTGCAGGAAGCTCATTATTTTGTAATTAAAATTTACCTACGATGCAGTTATAGCAATTCCAATGTAATTGTACAAACAGGAGGAAGCCATTTGAGGCTCTCTCTCCTTCCAATTCGATCATGTCTGATTTGCATATTCATTCTGTTCACTTATCCTGATTTCATATCCCTGGTACATTGAGCTGGCATAATTTTCTCAGGCTCAGCTTTGAGATTTTCAATTTACATCTCTCTCTGTCTCTCTCTTCCTCTTTCACTCTCTCACTCATTCACACACTCGCTCACTCACTCACTCACTCACACACAAACTTTCTTTAACGCAAACACAGACACCACACATTCACACACAACACATGCACACTGTCAGACACAGACAGACACACACACACACACGGTGGACGGGCGGCACGGTGGCACAGTGGTTAGCACTGCTGCCTCACAGCGCTGGAGACCCGGGTTCAATTCCCGACTCAGGCGACTGACTGTGTGGAGTTTGCACGTTCTCCCCGTGTCTGTGTGGGTTTCCTCCGGGTGCTCCGGTTTCCTCCCACAGTCCAAAGATGTGCGGGTCAGGTGAATTGACCATGCTAAATTGCCCATAGTGTTAGGTAAGGGGTAAATGTAGGGGTGTGGGTGGGTTTCGCTTCGGCGAGTCGGTGTGGACTTGTTGGGCCGAAGGGCCTGTTTCCACACTGTAAATCTAATCTAATCTAAAAAAAATCTAATCACACAGAAGCACACTCTCAGTCACATACACAAACAGACTCACATTTTCACACACACATGCATATAACACATTCACAGGCTCACACTCTCTCACACACACAGACACATTCAGGTTCTCTCACACGCATACACACATACCCAACACACACACGTACGCACGCACACACACACATACACAGAACTAAAGTAGGGCTTCCTTCTTGAAGAAGGGCTTATGCCCGAAACGTCGACTCTCTTGCTCTTTGGATGCTGCCTGACCTGCTGCGATTTTCCAGCAACACATTTTCAGCTCTGATCTCCAGCATCTGCAGTTCTCACTTTTTCCTCACATCACTGCCAAACATCACTCAGATCGAATGTTCAGATTGAGACACCTTCTTGCAGTGGAGGGAATACAGAGTGAAAATATCTGCACTTTTGATCATCTTAAACCTCTCAGCTGCATTCCCTCCTCATTGTGTATGCACAACAGCTAGCCTCTGGAATCTGCTGCTTAACTTAACCCTCAAATAAAAGCAAAATACCGCAGATGCTGGGAATCTGAAGCAAACACAGAGAATCCTGAAGAAACTCAGCAGGTCTGGGAAAAGAGAGAAACGGAGTTAATGTTTCATGTCAAGTATGATTCCTGAAGAAGTGTCATATTGAGATTGAAACGTGAACTCTGTTTCTCTCGCCACAGATGCTGCCAGGTTTGCTGAGTTTCACCAACACACTCTGTGTTTGCTTTAATTTAATTTAACCCTGGGATTGTTCTGGTGGATTTGTATTGTACATTGTCAAGGACAATATCTCCTCTCTCTGCAGTACTGCACTCCAGATGTAGTATTCCATAATTTTGAAATTTATTGCATTAATAAAACAAATCCCAGCATATTTTATAATAATTAACTGTTAACGAGGTAGAATTCAGAGTTTTAATGCAAATACTCAGTTGATATTCTAAAAGCTTTTGATGCTCTTCATCACCAGTTTTAAATTGATTAGTACCTGGTGATTAACTTTTAATTTAACCTCTCCTGCTAATTACGCTCAACTCATAAAAGCCGTGTTTAATGTTCAACTGTGCTGGCACGGTGGCTCAGTGGTTAGCACTGCTGCCTCACAGCACCACGCTCTCTGGTTCAATTCCAGCCTCAGGCGTCTGTCTGTGTGGAGTTTGCATATTCTCCCCGTGCCTGTGAGGGTGCTCCAGTTTCCCGCTCACAGTCCAAAGATGTGCAGGTTAGGTAAACTGGCCATGCTAAACTGCCCCTACTGTGTAGGCCAGGTATATTAGTCAGGAGTTAACGTAGAGTAATAGGGTAAGGGAATGGGTCTGGGTGGGAAACTTCAGAGGGTCAGTGTGGCCTTGGTGGGCTGAAGGGCCTGTTTTCACACTGTAGGGATTCTAACACAACGGTTGGAGGAAGAGTGTCTCATCTTCCGCCTGGGAACCCTCCAACCACAAGGGATGAACTCAGATTTCTCCAGTTTCCTCATTTCCCCTCCCCCCACCCTGTCTCAGTCGATTCCTTCGAACTCAGCACCGCCCTCCTAACCTGCAATCTTCTTCCTGACCTCTCCGCCTCCGGCCTATCACCCTCACCTTGACCTCCTTCCACCTATCACATCTCCATCACCCCTCCCCCAAATCTCTCCTCCCTACCTTTTATCTTAGCCTGCTGGACGCATTTTCCTCATTCCTGATGAAGGGCTTATGCCCGAAACGTCGAATTTCCTGTTCCTTGGATGCTGCCCGACCTGCTGTGCTTTAACCAGCAACACATTTTCAGCTCTGATCTCCAGCATCTGCAGACCTCACTTTTTACCCAGAGGTACTCACTGTACAGCACACACTGTGTTGCTGCCAGGGGTTAAACTACCTCCACATGAACATTCAACTCAACTGGGAACATCTGAAGGAGATAGGAACGGGAGTAGGTTATTAATGAGACCTTCGGTTTCCCACATCCATCAATACCGTTGTCTCACAAAAACATTACCTATTTCAGATTGAAAATTAACAACCACTATATTTTCTTTTATTCGTTCATTGGACGTGAACATCGCCGGCTGGGCCAGGATTTATTACCCATCCCTAGTTGCCCCCTTGAGAAGGTAGTGGTGAACTGTGGGTTTACCCACAATGACCTTAGGGAGAGAATTCCAGGATTATGACCAGCGACGCTGAAGGAATGACAATATATTTCCAAGTCAGGACGGCGAATGGCTTGGAGGGGAACTTGCAGCGGGTGGTGTTCCCATGTGTCTGATGCCCTTGTCCTTCCAGATGAAAGTGATCATGGGTTTGGAAGGTGCTGTCTAACATTCTTTGGTGAATTCCTGTAGTGCATCTTGTAGATAATGCTGTTGCTGCTGAGTGTCAGTGGTGGGAGGGAGTGAATGTTTCTGGATGTGGTGACAATGAAGCAGGCTGTTTCATCCTGGATCTTGTTAAACTCCTTGAGTGTTGTTAGAGCTGCATCCATCTATTAGATGCTGGACAGGCTTTGGGGAATCAGGAGATCAGTTACTTGTTGCAGGATTCCCTGCCTCTGACCTACTCTTACAACCACAATCATTACATCCTTTCTATAGAGAGTCCAAATGGGTTTCTGGTCAACACACGGGATGTTGATACTGGGGATATTCAGTGGTGGTAATGCATGTTACTCCCTTTAAAGCAAATACATCTTTCCTCAGTTAAGGTAACCAAAACTGCACGCAATAATTTTAACTTCTCTTGGGTGGTGTTGCTAAGTCTAATTTGGAGACATACAAGCGTTGAACTCTTCTAAAAGTTTTTCAGACCATCTTGTGTGTGACAGGTCTGTGAAAGAGCTCTCCAATTAGTCTCCCTCCTTTGCCTTTTTCTTGCTGCACTGCAATTTTCGACCCTTCAAGGATTGAATCCAGTTGTCTCTTGGAAGTTACTGTTGAATCAATTTCCCTTGCATTTTGGGGTGTGTATTCCAGATCATAACAAAACACAGACACAGACACACAGACACACACATACACAGACACATACACACACACACACAAAACCACGCGCGCACACACGCACACACACACAACCACACACACACACAAAACCACACACACACATACAAAACCATACACAGACACATACACACATGGAGACAGAAACACACACACACACACAAAACCATGCACACACACACACACACACACACACACACACGTGCACACACAACCACACACACACAAAACCAGACATAGACACACAGACACACACAAAGCCATGCACACACACACATGCACACACACACGCACACACAAAACCACACACACATGCGCACACACACGCATACACACACAACGACACACAGACACACACACACATGCGCGCACACATGCACACACAGAACCACACCAATGCACACAAACCCATGCACACACACACACAAAACCACACACACACACACACACAAAACCACACACAGACACACACACACACACACACACACACACACACACTGCTCCTGGCCCCACACACACGAACACCTACAAACAGAAATACACACACACATATAAACAAACACACTCAGGCACACACTCATATACACAAAAACACACACACAGGCATGCATATATATATATACACACACACGCACACACACGCGCACACATACAATATATTAGAGACATACACACATGCATGCCCATGCACACGCATGCACTTGCACACACATACACGTATACACACACATGCACACACACATACACACACATACACACACGTACACACACACATACACACACACAGACACATATAACAAAGAGAACAATGGACAGTACAGCAAGGAACAGTCCATTCAGCTCACCAGGCCTGTGCTGACACATGATGCCTTTTAAAACCCTTGTCATCCAAATAATCCACACACAGATGAAGAGGGTCACCGGTTTGACTGAGTCAATGCATCCATTCTGGGACAGGCTAAACAAAGGCATACATGGGAATTCCTAGAGGCCTGGCAATCAAACCTGAACTCCGCTAACAAGCACATCAATTTGGACTCCATTTACCAACCTCTCAGAGACAGAATCAGAGGTGATATCACCTACCATAACAGACCAAGACACATAAATAGCAAGCTCCAATGCTACACCAGAGGCTCACTGATGGTGTTACCTAGCATGGAGGTGAAACATCTGACAACAAACCCACCAGCTCAGCGAGCAAACTTACAACCTAGTCTATATCCCTCTAGTCCCTGCCTATTCATATGTCTGACAAATGATGCTATTGTAACTAACTTTACCATCTCCTCTGGTAAAGCTTTCCAGGCACTCCCCTCTGTGGTGAACAAAATGCATCTCACATCTCCTATAAACTTTCCCCATTTACAGTCAACCCATGTGCCCTCGTCATTGACATTTTTACTCTGGGACAAAGACTCCAACGATCCATTCTATCCATGCCTCTTATCATTTCGTAAACCTCTATCAGGTCGCTCCTCAACCTCCGATGTTCAGATGAAAACAAACCGAGCTGGTCCAACCTGTTCTCCCCTCCAAACCAGTCAACATCCCGTAAACCTTTTCTGTACTGTCTCCAAAGCCTCCATATCCTTCTGATCATGTGGCAACCAAAACTGAGTGTCAGTTTGTGTCTGACTGTGTGTGTCTGTGTTTTTGCGTGTGTGTCTGTGTTTTTGCATGTGTGTGTCTATGTGTGTGTGTGTCTATACAGCTGCAACATGATTTGCCAGGTTTTATACTCTATGTCCCAACCAATGAGGGCAAGCATGCCATACACCTCCTTGACCGTTTTATCCACGTGTGATACCACTGTCATGGAACTGTGGACCAGTACGCCAAGATCCCTCTGAATGATAATGCTTCTCAGGGTTCTGCCTGTTACTGTATTCTTCCCTGATCTTCCAAAATGCATCCTCTTGCACTTGGCCAGAATAAATACAATCTGCAATTTCTCCACCAAGTCTCCAGGCTGATCCACATCCCACTGTATCCTCTGGCAATCCCCCTCACTATCCATAGCACCCTCAGTCTTTATGTCGCCCGCCAACTCATGAATCAGACCACCTCCAAATAACAGTCTCAGCACTGATCTCTGTGGAACAACACTGCACACAGATCTCCAGTCAGAATTAGACACGGGCAGAGGCACACAAACAGACTCAAATAAAAACACACACACACACACACACACACACATACAGTCACACACATACAGACACACGCACATACAGACACACACACACACACACACATGCAGACATACACACAGACACACACACATACAGACACTCAGACACACACACATACACACAGACACACACACGCACAGACATGCACACACAGACACACAGACACAAAGACACACACATGCAGGCACACACAGGCACACACACACACAGACACACACATGCAGACAGACACACACATGCAGACACACACACAGAGACATATACGCACACAGATACACAGACACACAAACACACACACACACATACAGACACACACACACACACACACACACACACACACACACACACACACACACACACACACACACACACACACACACACACACACACACACACACACCGATATCTGGTTATCGACTCTCCTGCCAGTGGAGACAATTCCTTTGCATCTATCTTATCAAAACACATCAGAATTTTGAATATCTCTTTTAATCCCTCGTCTGGAACCACATTGTTGCAAAGCAAACAATCCCACCTTCACCAGTGACACAAGGGCAGAGCACACAAGGCAAGGAAAAACAAGGCAAGGTGAATGGTAGGAGTCTGGAGAGCAGCAAGACATGGAGTTTAAGAGCAGGGAGGTGATGCTGGGAGTGTATAACATGCTATTTAGGCCACAGCTACAGTATTGTGAGCAGTTCTGGAATCCACAATGTATGTGGGGTATGATAACACTGGACAGGGTGCAGGGGAGATTTCTCAGGTCGTTGCCTGGAGTGGAGAGTTTCTGTGATGCAGAGAGATTGGTCGTTGTTTTTTTTGAGCAGAAGAGATTGAGGAGGGACATGATTGAGATATATTAGATTGTGAGGGGCATAGACAGAGTGAATCGAAATAACTGTTGCTTTTGGTTGAAGGGTTGATGATGAGGAGGCATCATTTTAAGTTGAAAGGAAGTTTGGAAGGGAATTGAGGATAAATCTTTCGCCCAGAGGGTAGTGGGGAATCTGGAATGCACTGCCAGAGAGGGGAGTTAAAGCAGGATACCTCTCAAACTTTAAAAAGTACCTGGATGAGCACTCGCAAGGTAAGAACATTCAAGCCTATGTTCCAAATGACCCTGACCTTCCTGTTGCCTGCCACTTCAACACACCACCATATTTGGAGGGCTGTGCATAGATATGGGCCTCATATCTCAGGAAGGATGTACTGGATGTTCATAGGAGGTTCATGGGAATGGCCCCAGGAATGAAATGCTTAACATATGAGGAATGTTTGAGGACTCTGGGTCTATACTCGCTGGAGTTTAGAAGGATGGGGGTGGGGATCTAATAGAAACTTACAGAATCCCAAACATCCTGGAGAGAGTGGATGTGGCAAGGTATTTCCATTGATAGGAGAGACTTGGACCCAAGGGCACAGCCTTAGAGTAAAGGGAAGACCTTTCAGAACAGAGAGAAGGAGAAACTTTGTCAGCCAGAGAGTGGAGAATCTATGGAATTCACTACCACAGAAGGCTGTGGAGGCCAGGTCAGTGAGTATATTTAAGAATGAGATAGGTATGTCTTTGATTGTCGACGGGATCAAGGATTATGGGGAAGAAGTGGGAGAATGGGGTTGAGAAACGTATCAGCCATGATTGAATGGTGGAGCAGAATCAATGGGCTGAATGGCCTAATTTCTACTGCTATGTCTTATGGTCTTCCCTGGCCAATATCTCTGTCTTGGGCTTGCAGCAGTGCTCCAGCGAAGCCCAGCACAAACTGGACGAACAGCATCTCATTATCCACCTGAGGACCCTGCTGCCTTCAGGGTTCACTAATGAGTTCAATAATTTTAGGGACGGCACACCTCCTTCCATGTCATTTACCCATCTCCATAACCCCGGTCCAGTCATCTGCTGCTTTCAGCACAGCCAACCCATTGTCACCGACTCATTGTCCCCATTATTAGATTTTCTTTTTCCTTGGCACACTATAAACCCTCCCTCCCTCTGTTTGCTTAACTATCATTCTTACTCTCTGAGCTCCATCTCCTCCTATCTCTTAGCTTCTCTACCCCACCCCAACCCCCCCACCTCCAGCTGATATACCACCTTTTCCTAGCTACCACGAGTTCTGAACAAGAGTTACTGAGCTTGAGGCATTAAAAGTTGGCTAATGTGGTGCCACCATTTAAGAAACACGGTAAGGAAAAGCGAGGGAACCACAGACTGATGGGCAAGTTGGAGGGAATCCTGAGGGTCAGCATTTACATCTATTTGGAAAAACAAACACTGATTAGGGGTAGTCAACATGGCTTTTTGAAAGGGAAATGGTGTCCCACTAACTTGATTGAGTTTTTTGAAGAAGGAATACAGAGGATTGAGGAGGGCAGATAAGTTCCTCAGTAGTATAATGGTTAGTATCCCTGCCTGTCAGACAAGAGACCAGGGTTCAATTCCCCACCTGGGAGAGCTATCGCATTTTGTATTTGGAAAGGCAAGGACTGATTCGGGATAGTTAACATGACTTTGTGCGTGGGAAATCATGTCTCACAAACTTGATTGAATATTTTGAAGAAGTAACAAAGAAGATTGATGAGGGCAGAGCAGCAGATGTGATCTATATGGACTTCAGTAAGGCATTCGACAAGGTTCCCCATGGCAGACTGATTAGCAAGGTTAGATCTCATGGAATACAGGGAGAACTAGCCATTTGGATAAAGAACTGGCTCTAAGGTAGAAGACAGAGGGTGGTGGTGGAGGGTTGTTTTTCAGACTGGAGGCCTGTGACCAGTGGAGTGCCACAAGGATCGGTGCTGGGCCATCTCCTTTTCGTCATTTACAAAAATGATTTGGATGCGAGCATCAGAGGTACAGTTAGTAAGTTTGCAGTTGACACCAAAATTGGAGGTGTAGTGGACAGCGAAGAGGGTTACCTCAGATTACAACAGGATCTGGACTAGATGGGGGCCAATGGGTTGAGAAGTGGCAGATGGAGTTTAATTCAGATAAATACGAGGTGCTGCATTTTGGGAAAGCAAATCTTAGCAGGACTTATACACTTAATGGTCAGGTCATAGGGAGTGTTGCTGAACAAAGAGACCTTGGAGTGCAGGTTCATAGCTCCTTGAAAGTGGAGTCGCAGGTAGATAGGATAGTGAAGAAGGTGTTTGGTATACTTTCCTTTACTGGTCAGAGTATTGAGTACAGGAGTTGGGAGGTCATGTTGCGGCTGTACAGAACATTGGTTAGGCCACTGTTGGAATATTGCGTGCAATTCTGGTCTCCTTCCTATCGAAAAGATGTTGTGAAACTTGAAAGAGTTCAGAAAAGATTTACAAAGATGTTGCCAGGGTTGGAGGATCTGAGCTACAGGGAGAGGCTGAACAGGCTGGGGCTATTTTCTCTGGAGCATCAGAGGCTGAGGGATGACCTTATAGAGGTTTACAAAATTATGAGTGGCATGGATAGGATAAATATACAAAGTCTTTTCTCTGGGGTCGGGTAGTCTAGAACTAGTGGGCATAGGTTTAGGGTGAGAGGGGAAAGATATAAAAGAGACTTAAGGCAACTTTTTCACGCAGAGGGTGGTACGTGTATGGAATGAGCTGCCAGAGGAAGTGGTGGAGGCTGGTACAATTGCAACATTTAAGAGGCATTTGGATGGGTATATGAATAGGAAGGATTTGGAGGGATATGGGCCGGATGCTGGCAGGTGGGACTAGATTGGGTTGGGATATCTGGTCGGCATGGACGGGTTGGACTGAAGGGTCTGTTTCCATGCTGTACATCTCTATGACTCTATATGATCTGTATGGTCTTCAGTAAGGCGTTCAACAAGGTTCCTCATGATAGACCGGTTAGCAAGGTTAGATATCATAGAATACAGGGAGAACTAGCTATTTGTATGCAGAATGGGCTTGTAGGTAGAAGACAGAGGGTGGTGGTGGAGGTTTCTTTTCAGACTGAAGGCCTGTGACCAGTGGAGTGCCACAAGGATCAGTGCTGGGTCCATTGCATTTCATCATTTATATAAGTGATTTGGAGGTGAACATAAGGTAGGGTAAGTAAGTTTGCAGATGACACCAAAATTGGAGGTGTAGTGGACAGTGAAGAAGGTTACCTTGGTACAACCAGACTTTGATCAGATGGGTCAACAGGCCACCGAGTGACAGACAGAGTTTAATGTCGATAAGTGCGAAGTGCTGCATTTTGGAAAGGCAAATCCGAACAGACATACTCTTAATGGTAAAGTCTTTGCCGAACAAAGATCTTGGAGTGCAGGTTCATAGTTCCTTGAAAGTAGAGTTGCAGGTAGACAGGATAGTGAAGAAAGCGTTTGGTATGCTTGCCTTTATTGGTCAGTCAATTGAGTATAGGAGCTAGGAGGTCATGTTGCAGCTGTATATGGTTAAGGCATTTTTGCAATACTGCATTCAATTCTGGTTTCCCTGCTATAAAAAGGATATTGTGAAACTTGAAAAGGTTCATATAAGATTTACAAGGATGTTGTCAAAGTTGGAAGGTTTGAGCTATAGGGAGAGGCTGAAAAGATTGGGGCAATTTTCCGCTGTGTGTCAGAGGCTGAGGGGTGACCTTTACAGAGATTTATAAAGTCGCAAGGGGCATGGACAGGGCCATTTCATTGGAGTCCAAAACTAGAGGGCCTAGGTTTAAAATGAAAGGGAAAGATTTAAAAGGGACCTAAGGGGCAATGTTTTCATGCAGAGGGTGATGCGTGTATGAAATAAGTGGTGGAGGCTGGTACAATAACAACATTTAAAAGGCACAGGATGCATATATGAATAGGAAGGATTTCGAGGGATGTGGGCCAAATGTTGGGAAATGGGATTAGATTACTTTAGGATATCTGGTCAGCATGGATGAATTTGACTGAAGGGTCTGTTTCCGTGCTGTACAGTTCTATGACTCTATAACTCTGCTTCTCTCTCCATAAATGCTGCCGGACCTGCTGAGTTTTGCAGCAATTTCTGTTTTTGTTTCTGATATCCAACATCCTTCATTTGAGGACTACAGCATGGAAACAGACCATTCAGCCCAACTTGCCTATTCTGCCCATTTTCCACAATTTAAACTAATCCCATTTGTATGCATTTGGCCCCTATCCCTCCATACCTATCCCGTCCATGTCCCATCCAGGGACTATACGGATTACCAGGCCGTGCTTTCAGAGCATGTGCAGATCAACTGGCAGAGGTCTTCTTGGACATCTTCAACCTCTCCCTGCAGCAGGCCACTGTCCCTGCCTGTTTCAAGAGGTGAAAATGTGTTGCTGGTTAAAGCACAGCAGGTCAGGCAGCATCCAAGGAATAGGAAATTCGACGTTTTGGGCATAAGCCCTTCATCAGGAATCAAGAGGACCAACATCATCCCTGTCCTTAAGAAGGCTCTTGCAGCATGTCTCAATGACTACTGCCCAGTGGCCCTAACTTTGTTGGTTATGAAGTGCTTTGAAAGGCTGGTCATGGCATTAATTAACTCCAGTTTGCCTAATGGATCAACAGATCCATGTCAGATGCCATATCACTTGACCTTTACTCCTCCTGAGAACATCTTGACACCAAGAACAGCCAAGTAAGAATCCTACTCATTGACTGCAGTTCAGCCTTCAACACTATTATCCCCTCGAGACTGATTACTAAACTTGGTGATCTCGGACTAAGCCCCACTCTCTGGAACTGGATCCTCAGTTTCCCGACTCACAGGCTACAGTCCGTGAAGATTGGGGAAATTATTTCATCCTCACTAACACTCAACATTGTAGACCCCCAGGGGTACTCAGCCCCCTACTGTACTCACTGCATACCCATGACTGCGTCACCAAATATCAGACCAATGCCATTTACAAGTTTGCTGATGACACTGCAATAGTTGGTCAAATTTTGGAGAACAATGAAACAGATTACAGAGAGGAGGTGGGAGACCTGGAAAAATGGTGCATTGAAAATAACCGCGTTCTCAATGCCAGCAGAACCATGGAACTCATTATTGACTTTCGGTGGGATGTTACTCATACCCTCTACACATGAACCGCACAGAGGTGGAACGAGCAGAGAGTTTCAAGCTCCTGGGAGTGGTCATCCACAACAAGCTTTCTTAGACTCTTCATGTGGACACACTGGTTACAAAGGCCCAACAACGTCTCTCCTTCCTCAGGCAGCTGAGGAAATTTGGCATAACGGTGAATACCCTTGCCAACTTTTATAGGTGCGCCATCAAGAGCATTCTGTCTGGATGTATCACTACCTGGTATGGCAACGGTACCATTCAAGGTTGGAGACGATTATAGAGAGTGGTGAACTTGGCCTGGACATTCACAAAAGCCAACCTCCCATCTATAGAATCCATCTACCAGGCCCGCTGTCAAGCTAAGGTCGCCAGCATTCTCAAAGATCCATCCCACCCTGGCAATGCTTTTCTACAATCTCTACCATCGGGGAGAAGGTACAGAAGCCTGAACACACTCATCATCTGGTTTCAAAACAGTTTCCACTCTACCGTTGTTAGAATATTGAATTGGACTTACAAAGTCTGAACATTCGCCTGTACCTGTGTTTTTGTTTTTGCCACTGTTTACCTATTATTTACTATCTATGCGACTTAACTCTGTGATCTGTCTGTGTTGCTCACAAGACAAAGCTTTTCACTGTGCCTCAGAACACGTGACAATAAATTCAATTCAATTCAATTCAACTCAATGCCTGTCTAAATGTTCCTTAATGTCCTCGCTACCACCATTACCTCTGGCAGCCCATTCCAGACACTCACCAGCCTCTGTGTGAAAAAATTATCCCTCTCAACCCTTATGTATTGCTCCCCTCAAACCTTAAACCACTTTTCTCTAGAATGAGACTCTCATGGGGAAAAGCTGTTGGCTAGTCCATAAGACCATAAGACATAAGAGTGGAAATAAGACCATTCGGCCCATCGAGTCCATTCCGCCATTCAATCATGGCTGATGGGCATTTCAACTCCACTTACCAGCGTTCTCCCTGTAGCCCTTAATTCCTTGTGACATCAAGAATTTATCAATCTCTGCCTTGAAGACATTTAGTGTCCCGGCCTCCACTGCACTCTGCAGCAAAGAATTCCACAGGCCTCCACTCTCTGGCTGAAGAAATGTCTCTGCATTTCTGTTCTGAATTGACACCCTCTAATTCTAAGGCTGTGTCCACGAGTTCTAGTCTCCTCGCCTAACGGAAACAATTTCCTAGCGTCCATCCTTTCCAAGCCATGTATTATCTTGTAAGTTTCTATTAGTTCTCCCCTCAATCTTCTAAACTCCAATGAATACAATCCCAGGATCCTCAGCCGTTCCTCGTATGTTAGACCTACCATTCCAGGGATCATCCGTGTGAATCTCCGCTGGACACGTTCCAGTGCCAGTATGTCCTTCCTGAGGTGTGGGGACCAAAACTGGACACAGTACTCCAAATGGGGCTTAACCAGAGCTTAATATCCTTGCTCCTCATGCCCTATCCATGCCCCTCATGATTTTATGAACCTCAATAAGGTCACCCCTCAGCCTCCTACACTCCAGGGAAAATGGTCTCAGCTTATCCAACCTCTCCTTATAACTCAAACCCTCCAGAGCAGGTAACATCCTTGTAATCTTCCCTGCACTCTTTCTAGTTTAATAATATTCTTTCTAGGTTCTGTGTTTTCTTTAATGCAAATGATAACAGGGATGGAAAAGAAACAAAATGATATATCTCAATGAGGTGTGAATGGCGTTCAGGCAGTTGGAGTGTAGCCATTAATCTGAAACATTAACTCCATTTCTCAGAGAGATATTTGCTGAGTATTTCCAGCATTATCTGCTTTCATCCCAACTGCTCAAGTCTCTCTGCATAACTGAAATACCACATACTTTGAACCAACCGGATAAATTTCCCCCACGCCCTCTAGAATTTTGTTATTCATTTACGGGATGTGGGTGTCCCTGACTAGGCCAGCATTTATTGCCCATCCCTAATTGCCCACAGGACAATTGAGAGTCAACCACATTGCTGTTGGTCTGGAGTCACATGTAGGCCACACCAGGTAAGGATGGCAGTTTCCTTCCCTAAAGGACATTAGTGAACCAGACGGTTTTTTTTCAAGAATTGACAATGGATTCATGGTCATTATTAGTCTCTTCATTCCAGACATTTATTGAATTCAAATTCCACCATTGGCTGTGGCAGGAATCAAACCTGGGTCCCCAGAACATTACCGGGTCCCTGGATTAACAGTCCAGCGATAATACCACTGGACCATCGCCTGCCCATCTTCTTCCTAAATTAAGATGCCCACATTTCTGCGCACTTCAGTGGGGACTTAGTATTTTGTGACGGTTTTTCATAACCTCCTTATATAATCGTTCTCTGAACTGTTGTAAATGAAGCAAAGGAGCCCATATGCTTTTTTTCTAACAGCTCTGGAAAGATTTCTCATGGAACTGATCAAGGTTGCAAAGGTTACACGCCATTGTCTAACGACGAGAGACTGTCTCACACAAAATTGGTCACAGATGCACAAAAATCTGTTGCAATTATGCACCTCTCATTAACACCTAGGCAATTATATAGCTATGCACAGCTTCCCCTTCTTTACTGCTGGCTAATTATATGAAGCTGACAGGAGGTACTCCAGACTTTACGCAGCTAAACGACTCAAGGTTGATGCTGAGCACACGATGTGTTTGCAGGCAGAATGCACAGGTGCAGAGAACCTTCTCAGCTTGATGCATAAGACTCATCCCAAAGTGCTTTCCAGCCTACGATGCACTTAAATCACTGCAGCAACAGTGGAAATTCGGCAGCCAATTTGCGTACAGCAAGCTCCCATACAAAAATAAAATGCAACCATGGCCCCATGACCTCTTTCTTTTGTCCAAATCATGTTGACTCAATAGAGACCAGAATGCTGCGGCCCTCCTAAACAGTGCCCCACGGGAATGTTTATGTCCAACTCAGAGAACAGACAAAAGCAGACATTGCTGGAGAAGCTCAGCAGGTGTGGCAGCATCTTTTATTTCATTCACAGAACAAAGGGCATCACTGACCAGCCCAGCATTTATTGCCCATCCCTAATTGCCCAGAGGGCAGTTAAGACTTAACCACATTGCTGTGGGTCTGGAGTCACATGTAGACCAAACCAGGTAAGGATGGCAGTTTCCTTCCCTGAAGGACATTAGTGAACCACATGGGTTTTTCCAACAATGGATTCATGGTCATCATTAGACTCCTAATTGCAGATTTCTTTTTTGAATTCAAATTCCACCATCTGCTGTGGCAGGATTCGAACCAGGGTTCTCTGGCATTATCTGGGTCTCTCGGTTGACAGCCCAGCAATAATACTGAGGCCATCACCTCAACGTGGAATGTGGGCATCACTGACTGGCCAGCATTTATTGCCTATCCCTAGTTTCCCGTTGAGAAGGTGGTAATGAGCTGCCTTCTTGAATCACTGCAGTCCATATGCATTAGGTAAATTCATAATGAGGAAGGACATCCAGGATTTTGACCCAGCAACACTGAAGGAACAGTGATATATTTCCAAGTCAGGCTGGTGAGTGGCTTGGAGGGGAACTTGCAGAGGGTGGTGTTCCTATGTATCTGCTGCTCTTATTTTTCTAGATGAAAATGGTTGCGGGTTTGGAAGGTGCAGTCTGAGGATCTTTGGTGAATTTCTGCAGTGCATCTTATAGATGGTACACACTGCTGTGACTGAGTGTCGGTGGTGGAGGAAGTGATGTTTGTGGATGTGGTGCCAATAGAGCGGGCTGCTTTATCCTGGATGGTGTCAAGCTTCTTGACTGTTTTTGGAGCTGCCCCCATCCAGGCAAGTGGGAGTATTCCATCACACTCCTGACTTGTGCCTTGTAGATGGTGGACAAGCTTTGGGGAGTTAGGAGGTGAGTTACCCACTGCAATATTCCTAGCCTCTGGCCTGCTGTTGTAGACACTTTATTTATATGGAAAATTCAGTTGAGTCTCTAGCCAATGGTAACCCCCAAGATGTTGATAGTGGGGGAGTAAGTGATTAAATTTCAAGAGGCAGTGGTTAGATTATCACTTAACTGCAAGGGTTAATAGTCCCACAATGCCAGGTTATAGTCCAACACGTTTATTTGGAAATACTAGCTTTCAGAGCGTTGTACCTTTATCAAATACCTGACAAATGAATGGCACTCCAAAAGCTAATACTTCCAAATAAACTGTTGGACTATAACCTAGTGTTGTGTGATTTTTAACTTTGTCCACCCCAACTCCAACACCGGGACTTCTGTGTCATGGTTATCTGAGAGGGTCATTGCCTGTGTGTATGTCTAAATTTTAGATTTCTTACAGTGTGGAAACAGGCCCTTTGGCCCAACAAGTCCACACCGACCCTCTGAAGAGCAACCCACCCAGATCTAACACTATGGGCAATTTAGCATGGCCAATTCACCTAATCTGCACATTTTTGAACTGTGGGAGGAAACTGGAGCAAACCCACAGAGAATGTGCAAATTCCCACACAGACATTGCCTGAGGCAGGAATTGAACCCAGGTCTCTGGCGATGTGAAGTAGCAAGTCTAACCACTGTGCCACCCATCTGTGGAGAGAAAGTAGAGGAAACAGATAGCCAAAATCTGTTAACCACAAATTTAAAATGGATAATTGGCTTAGCATCAATTGCCATATGTGGAACAGAATTCCAGACTTCTACCAGCTTTTAGATGAATGATTGCTTCCTTATTTTTAGACTCTAGTCCCTGATGGATGAAAGTAGTTTCTCTCACAGCCCAAGCTTAACAGAATCAGATTCTCCTGAAGTTTCTCAATTTAAGGCTTTTCTTTTTGTAGGATTCCAGATGCCCATTGAGGTTTTGAAAATTTGGAGAAAGTCTCATGGGGTCTGCCGCATTGGGAATTTTGCATAGTTCCAACATGGAATGCCAATAAGGCCTGCCAGTAGACTCTCAGCCTATTGGAACATCCAGATCCACAAGATTTTGGATCAAATTGTTCCTCAATTCTTCTGAATTCCAAGAGATGCAAACCCAATTTGTCTAACTCTGTTGTAATGTTTCAGGGCCAGTGTGGGTGATAGGTGTGACATATGTGGCTGCACTGAAATCAATTTATCACAGGTTTTTCTTTTAACATGAGCCACTGGGGTAGTGAGCTGAAAATTAAGTCACTGCTCCTGGGGTTGTCACAACATTGAAAAGGTTTAATCAAACTATTGAAAGTCCCGAATTTACCTAGCAACTGATGTCATATTGAAAGAAAACGTACTGAGGAAGGGTCATGGACTCAAAAGGTTCTGATTTCTCTCCAATGACACTGTCAGATCTGCTGAGATTTTCCATCAATTTCTGCTTTAAGCATGCACCTGGATTCTGCTTATCAACAAAACAGCTATTAATTGCAAATGGATCATTCCAACCAATGGTAGAGAAAAAGTTCAAATGACTAATTTCTAACTATCTTTAACTTAAACTCTACTCCTTCAAAGAAATCCTTGATACCTACAAAGAAACAAACAAACAGCCAAGACAAGACACAAATATTACAGGTGGGGAAAGGACAGAAACAATGTCCACAAAGCACTGTTCTGGTACCAGTCCGGATTAAAGGCATTACTAAGGAGTTTTCTTCAAATTCCTCCAATTCTTTTGACATCTGGTTATGTACAAACCAAATCTCAACCCTTCATTCACTAGTTGAGGATTTGCCCTTGCAGTGTCTCTGAAGGTGCCTTTGTTCCCTGTTTCCCATTTAAAGAGGGATGTCTCAGCTCCAGTGTGGTGGTCTCTCAGCTCCAGTGTGGTGGTCTCTCAGCCTGGCATGGTGGTCTCTCAGCTCCAGTGTGGTGCTCTCTCAGCCTGGCATGGTGGTCTCTCAGCCTGGCATGGCGGTCTCTCAGCTCCAGTGTGGTGGTCTCTCAGCCTGGCATGGTGGTCTCTCAGCCTGGCATGGCGGTCTCTCAGCTCCAGTATGGTCGTCTCTCAGCCTAGCATGGTGGTCTCACAGC
Organism: Hemiscyllium ocellatum; assembly: GCF_020745735.1. Taxonomy (NCBI): domain Eukaryota; kingdom Metazoa; phylum Chordata; class Chondrichthyes; order Orectolobiformes; family Hemiscylliidae; genus Hemiscyllium; species Hemiscyllium ocellatum. Next base: position 8,030,063 of record NC_083414.1, read on the forward strand.
TCCAGTGTGGTGCTCTCTTAGCCTGGCATGGTGGTCTCTCAGCTCCAGTGTGGTGGTCTCTCAGCCTGTCATGGTGGTCTCTCAGCTGCAGTGTGGTGGTCTCTCAGCCTGGCATGGCGGTCTCTCAGCTCCAGTGTGGTGGTCTCTCAGCCTGGCATGGCGGTCTCTCAGCTCCAGTGTGGTGGTCTCTCAGCATGGCATGGTGGTCTCTCAACTCCAGTGTGGTGGTCTCTCAGCCTGGCATGGTGGTCTCTCAGCTCCAGTGTGGTGCTCTCTCAGCCTGGCATGGTGATCTCTCAGCTCCAGTGTGGTGGTCTCTCAGCCTGGCATGGCGGTCTCTCAGCTCCAGTGTGGTCATCTCTGAGCCTGGCATGGTGGTCTCTCAGCTCCAGTGTGGTGCTCTCTCAGCCTGGCATGGTGGTCTCTCAGCTCCAGTGTGGTGGTCTCTCAGCCTGGCATGGCGGTCTCTCAGCTCCAGTGTGGTGGTCTCTCAGCCTGGCATGGCGGTCTCTGAGCCTGGCATGGTGGTTTCTCAGCTCCAGTGTGTTGGGCTCTCAGCTTGGCATGGTGGTCTTTCAGCTCCAGTGTGGTGGTCTCTCAGCCTGGCAGGTTGGTCCCTCAGCTCCAGTGTGGTGGTCTCTCAGCCTGGCATGGTGGTCTCTCAGCTCCAGTGTGGTGGTCTCTCAGCCTGGCATGGCGGTCTCTCAGCTCCAGTGTGGTGGTCTCTCAGCTCCAGTGTGGTGGTCTCTCAGCCTGGCATGGCGGTCTCTCAGCTCCAGTGTTGTGGTCTCTCAGACTGGCATGGCAGTCTCTCAGCTCCAGTGTGGTGGTCTCTCAGCCTGGCATGGTGGTCTCTCAGCTCCAGTGTGGTGGTCTCTCAGCCTGGCATGGTGGTGTCTCAGCTCCAGTGTTGTGGTCTCTCAGACTGGCATGGCAGTCTCTCAGCTCCAGTGTGGTGGTCTCTCAGCCTGGCATGGTGGTCTCTCAGCTCCAGTGTGGTGGTCTCTCAGCCTGGCATGGTGGTCTCTCAGCTCCAGTGTGGTGGTCTCTCAGCCTGGCATGGTGGTGTCTCAGCTCCAGTGTGGTCGTCTCTGAGCCTGGCATGGTGGTCTCTCAGCTCCAGTGTGGTGGTCTCTCAGCCTGGCATGGTGGTCTCTCAACTCCAGTGTGGTGGTCTCTCAGCCTGGCATGGCGGTCTGTCAGCTCCAGTGTGGCAGTCTCTCAGCTCCAGTGTGGTGGTTTCTCAGTCCAGTGTGGTGGTCTCTTGGCGCAGCATGATGTCCTCTCAGTCCAGGTTGGTGGTCCCTCAGCTGAACGTGGTGGTCTTTTGGTGGTATGTGGTGGTCCATCGGCAGTATGTAGTGGTCTCTCGGTGGTACGTGGTGCTCTCTCGGCGGTACATGGTGGTCTTTAAGCAGTATGTGGTGGTACCTGGTGATCATTTGGCAATACATGGTGGTCTTTAAGCACTTAAGAAAGACTGTAATATTTAAACATTCAACTTTATTTCTTTATTTTCTAATTAAAACTAAGAAGGTCTGTAATGTGTAGCTTTTAGCCTTACTTTGTATGTTTTATGCTTTGTTATAATTACTTCAATGTTTAACTTTGAACTTTGTTCTTTCTTTCTAAATGGGCTTCCTGATGAAGGGTTTATGCCTGAAATGTCAATTCGCCTGCTCCTCGGATTCTGCCTGACCTGCTGTGCTTACCCAGCACCATACTCTCGACTAATGTTCTTTTGTACTTGAGTACACATGACAATATAATCAAAATCAAAATAATTTTGCTCAGTGGTTAGCACTGCTGCCTCACAGCACCAGGGATTCAGGTTCAATTCTAGTCTCGGGCAACTGTCTTTTGACTTTGCATGTTCTCCCCATGTCTGCGTGGGTTTCCTCTGGGTGCTCTGGTTTCCTTTCACTGTCCAAAGATGTGCAGGATGGGTGAATTGGCCATGGGAAATGCAAGGTTACAGGGATGGGGTTGGCAAGTGGGTCTGGGTGGAATGCTCTTTGAAGGATTAGTGTGGATTTGATGGGCCAAATGGCTTGCTTCCACACTGTGGTGATTCTATGATTCTATTTGCAGAGAGAGTAGCCACATACTTGAAACTTTCTTCTACTTCTCCACTCACAGAAGGGATTGAAAACAAGAGGTAGTGTTATGAAGTTGAAGGCGTGTACTGTACCTTTAAGAGAGAGTGAAAACTGGCAAGCTCCTGTCATGTGACTAACCAGCAGGCACAGAGTTTCCTGGGGAATTTGAAGGTGAAAGCTTTGGCTCTAATTGAGAGTTTTGAGTTGTTTTCACAGCAGTTCGATTTTAACCAATCAGTTTAAATTAAGCGGGTAAAAAGTGAGGTCTGCAGATGCTGGAGATCAGAGCTGAAAATGTGTTGCTGGTTAAAGCACAGTAGGTTAGGCAGCACCCAAGGAACAGGAAATTTGACGTTTCGGGCCAGAGCCCTTCATCAGGAATTCTGATGAAGGGCTCTGGCCCGAAGCGTCAAATTTCCTGTTCCTTGGATGCTGCTTAACCTGCTGTGCTTTAACCAGCAACACATTTTCAGCAGTTTAAATTAAGCCCCAAGATACTAAAACCCAATTGAATTTGGATTTTATCATTTTGACAACATCAAACCAATAAGATGATCCGATGTTTGGGGTATAAAAAGCAGGCATTTTGGACAGTTGGCCAGGAGAAAAGAGTAGCAACTGATCTTGTCAGACAGACTGCCTGAAAACACTCTGTGTCAAAGGTACCTTTTTTTTAATCAAAAACATCTTCACAGCCAAAGACCGAAGATGACCCATGGAGGTCTACAAATAGAGGAAGCTCAACACCAGAGACAATAACCGCTGTCTGTTTTGAAAACATTAAGTTGCTGTAAATTTAATAGGGGCTTTATTGGATCAATAGATTGTTATAGATAACTCAGACAGAGGCAGAAACAAACGTCTCCGATAAAGGAGACTTAGAGTTGTAAATAATTGTTGTTTAATGTTCACTTTTGGAGTTAAAGAATAAAATTGTTATTTTTTTCTTTAAATAGTGGAATTTGGGTAGCTCTCTGTCACTCATACTTTAACAGATTACGAGCTTTTCTGGGTGTTTGGTTTAATTAGCAGAAGATTTCACAGCCGTGTTGTCACAGTAGAGAGTGAGACAGAGAGATTTTCTCCTCCGTAATCTTAATGTTTCTGCTGTATGGCCCAAACACAAAGCCACCGCCACTTTCCCAGGAACCAAGCAAGAAACAATCATCTCAGCTCCAGGACATCTCTGCAGGGGTTCCTCCGGGCAGTGTCCTAGGCCCAACATCTTCGGTTGCTCCATCAATGACCTTCCCTCCATCATAAAGTTCAAAAGGGGAATGTTCGCTTTTAATACACAATGTTCAGCACCACTCATGGCTCTTCGGATACTGAAACAGTCTGTGTTCAAATGCAGCAATATCTGGACATTATCCAGGTTTGGGCTGACAAGTGGCAAGAAACATTTCATGCCACACAAATGCTAGACAATGACCATCATCAAGAAGAGACTATCTGACTACTGCCGTTTGACATTCAATGGTGTTAGCTTCACTGAATCCCCCACTATCAATATCTTAGGGGTACCGTTGACCAGAAACACAACAGGACTGACCATACAATTGCAATGGGTACAAAACCAAATCAGGCGCTAGGAATCCTGCAGTGAGTAACTGACCTCCTGACTCCCAAACGCCTGTCCACCATCTACAAGGCACAAGTCAGGAGTGTGATGGAATACTCCCGCTTGCCTGGATGGGGGCAGCTCCAACAACAGTCAAGAAACTTGACACCATCCAGGACAAAGCAACCCACTCAATTGGCACCACATCCACAAACGTTCACTCCCTCTACCACTGACACTCAGTCGTAGCAGTGTGCACTATCTACAAGATGCACTGCAGAAATTCACCAGGGATCCTTAACTGCACCTTCCAACCCCACAACCACTTCCATCTAGAAGGACAAAGGCAGTAGATACATGGAAGCACTACCCCCTGCAATCTCCCCTCCAAGCTGCTCATCACCCTGATTTGGAAATATATTGCCGTTCCTTCACTGTCACTGGGTCAAAGTCCTGGAATTCCTTCCCTAAGGGAATTGTGGATCTACCTACAGCACATGGACTGCAGCAGTTCAAGAAGGCAGTTCACCCTACCTTCTCAAGGGGCAACTAGGGACGGGCAAGAAATGCTGGCCGACCAGTGACATCCATGACCCACGAGAGAATAAGAGAACTACTCACTAAGTGAAAAGGTCTTTCCTTACTTCACTGTCACCTCTTTTACACATCATTTTATATCAATGCCCCTTTTGCTGATTGTCCTTTTATGAGCACGGTTTACTCTGTCCAGCCTCTCTCATGATTTTGGAAATCTCTATCAGGCCCCGTCCCACCTGGTTATAATCTCTTCCAACCTTTTCCATCAGGCAGAAGATAGAAAAGCTCAGACACATCTCCAAGAGATTGAAGAACATCTTCTTCCCCGCTGTTACAAGACTGCTGAATGGACCTCTCAAATTTTAAATTTGATGTTGATCTCACTCTTTTGTGCACCATCTCTGCAGCTTTCACACTGTATTTCACTCTTAGTTCTACTACTCAAATGCACCTTGTATGGTATAATCTGCCTTGACTGCTTGCTAAACAAACTTTTCACTGTCCCTAGGTACATGTGACAATAATCAATCAAATCAAAAAGTAAAATCTTCTCTCCATAGAGAATAATCCCAATTTCCTCAAAATTTCATCGTTACTGAAGTTTCTCATCCCTGGAATCATTTTTGCAAACCACTTCCATACTGTCTCCAGTGCGTCCATGTCCATCATTCAATGTCATGATTTGGAGATGCCGGTGTTGGACTGGGGCGTACAAAGTTAAAAATCACACAACACCAGATTATAGCCCAACAGGTTTAATTGGAAGCACACTAGCTTTCGGAGTGTCGCTCCTTCATCAGGTGATAGTGTTGTGTGATTTTTAATGTCATTTAATGTGGCATCCACAACTGTATACAAAACTCCAGCTGAGGTCTAACAAGTGTCTTATACAAGTTCAAATCACCTCCTTGCTGCTGGACTCTTTGTCTCGTCTCTTAATAAACCCGACAATACTGGATGCTTTACTGCTCTCTCCTGCCACTCTCAATGATCTGTGCATATATGTACCCAGGTCCCTCTACTCCGGCACCCCTCCCTTAGAATTGTGCACCTTATTTTGCATTGTCTTTCAATGTTCTTCCTACTAAAGTGCATCACCTCATACTTCTCGGTATTAAAACTCATCTACTAAGTATCTGCTCCCTCCATCAAATTGCCTATGTCCTTTTTGGAGTCAAGAATATGGTGCCGGAAAAGCACAGCACAGCATCCGAGGAGCAGGAGAAGCGATGTTTTGGGCATAAGCCCTTCATCAGGCAGAGCCTTTAGGAGTTCCACACTATCTGCCTTACAGTTTACTTTTCTTGTGAGCTTTGTGTCATCTGCAAACTGAAAATAACAGAACTTTCCACCGCCTTTCCATTATGTTGAAGAGTCATATCTGTCTCGCAACACTGACAACACTACCCAAACCCATACCACCCTGCTTATCTGATTATCTGTGATAATCAATGTAGGCTTTCCATTTCCTTCCATTTCCATTTCCTTCAACTCAGATATTTACTAACCAGGTTTGTATGGTAGCCTCAATCCTATATTATTTAATTAAGAATTTCTTGTGTGTAGTGATAATACACTGCAAATTTTGGGCAGTGGTACGGAGGAATGTGTTTATTTCCAACTGTGGCACCTGGTAGTGTTTGAATTAAATTCATAAATTTTGATTTTAAAAGTAAAACCGACCTGGATCCTCATAAAAGCTCATTGACATTCTTTAAAGGATGTTTTCTGGGCTACATGTGACTCCAGACAACCCGGTCAATGCAATTGGCTCTTAACTGACCTTTGAAATGACCTGATAAAGGACTCAGTTCAAGGACAATTAGGGATGGGTAACAATGGCGAGTCTAATCGTTGAAGTCTACACACCGTGAGAAAATATAGAGAGAATAGAAAGAACAGCTTAACCAAATACTTTCTGTGCAAGTCTGTGTGCATTCAGACATTCCCTGTCCACTACTTGAGTCAATCCTTTATAAAAATTCAATCAGCTTTATGAGCAACTCTTTACGACTCTATGATGGCTTTCTGAACACATTCAATATTTTCGGCTTTTGTCTCCAATAATTATGAACTCCAACAGCATCCTGGCAACAGATGGTAGACTATCTTCTCTCTAATGCTCTGGTTTCCCTCTCATATCTTTGTGAAGTTGCAGAGCGACACACACAATTTGTCCTACATGTGACTCCACACCCAATGGACTCTGGGATGAGCAATAAATGCTGGCCTGGCCAGAAATGTCCATATCCCAGGGATGTATAAAATACAGCTCCTATTTAAGGATGGGTTGTTACATATTGGAGAGCAGGATATGTTTCCAGCAGGAATCTTAATGGATGGAGGACATTGCAAGTAGGCAAGAGAGGTGAATTGTGGGGCAGTATATCTATAAGCACAAGGGTCAAGTTTGCCTTTAAATCAAACCTTAGCAGAGACTGATAGAGGGCATCTCTTTTGTTAATGCAGCCTTCAGTGACATCACCCAGTCTGTACAAAGCATAGGGAGTAATTATCTTCTTCACTGAAGAGTGGAAGTGCTATTAGAGCAAAGATGTGGTTCAGGTACAAGGCTTAATGCACCAGAGCAATTATCAAGGCTTTTTCTTGAAGGCCACAGCAGAATACTAAGGGTCATATTGTTCATCTCACAAGGTAATACGTTCATTGGTAAATGCAGAGTTCCATTCAATTCATAGTGAACACCTACTCTCCTCAAATTAAAAACGAAATGCATTTCAGTCCAGCCTTTCACATCGGCAAGGCATTCTAATGAACTTTACTGCCAATGAGACATGTTTACAATTACGAGATTTATAAGATCATCATGTTTTAAGATTGTATCTTTCAATTAAAAGCATAAAATTACAAAGGGATATTGATAGATTATACGAGTGGGCAAATAGAATCCTACAGTGTGAAAGCAGGCCATTCAGTCCATCGAGTCTACATCAAGCATCCCACCCAAATCTTCTCCCCTCCTATCCCCGCAACCCTGTATTTCAAATGGCCAACCCACCTAACCTATACATCCCTGCACACTATGAGCACTTTAGATTAGATTCCCTACAGTGTGGAAACAGGCCTTTCGGCCCAACAACTCCACACCGACCCTCTGAAGACCATTTCCCTTTGACTAATGCACCTAAAACTATGGACAATTTAGCATGGCCAATTCACCTGGCCTGCATATCTTTGGACCATGGGAGGAAACCGGAGCACTCGGAGGAAGCCCACGCAGATACAGGGAGAATGTGCAAATTCCACACAGATAATTGCCCAAGGTTGGAATCAAACCTGGGATCCTGGTGCTGTGAGGCAGCCGTGCTCACCACTGAACCACCGTGCTGCCCCTTGAGCGTAACCTTCAATCTTTGGACAGTGGGAGGAAACTGGAGCTCCTGGAGGAAACCCACACAGACACAGAGAGAAAGAGGCCAAGGCTGGAATTGAACCTTGGTGATGTGAGGCAGCAGTGCTGACCACTGAGCCACTGTGCCATCCCCTGGTGGAGTTCAATATAAGCGAGTGTTAGTTTATCCATTTTGGACCGAGACAGGACAGATCAGGGTACTCTCTGGATTGTATGAAGTTAAATACAATGAAGGTCCAAAGAGACTTGGGGGTTCAGGTGCTTGGATCTTTAAAAAGTCAGAAACGGGTGCAGAATGTAATCAAGAAGGCTAATGGAACGCTGGCTAGAGTACAAGGATGCAGAGGTTATGCTGCAGTTGTACAAAACCCTGGTTAGACTCCACTTGGAGTATTGTGAGCAGATCTGGGCAGCACGCCTTAGGAAGGGTAGATTGGATTTGGCAGGACTACAATGTAGGTTTATAAGAATGAGGGGTTACATTAGGATAAGCCTATGCAAATTAAGTCTTTATTCTTGAGAAGTTAGAAGGTTAATGGGTGATTTGATTGAAGTCTTCATGATATGAACAGGAAAAGACAGGGTAGATAAAAACAAACCATTCCCACTGGTCGGGGATCCAGAACTAGGGGCATAGTCTGAGAATTAGGGCCAGACCGTTCAGGAGAGACATTAGGAAGCACTTCTACACACAAAGGGTGGGAGGTGTTTGGAACTCTCTCCCACAGACAGCAGTAGAAGCTGGATCAGTTGTTAGCTTTAAATCTGAGGGAGATAAATGTTTGTGAAACAAAGATATTAAGGGATATGGGCCAAAGGCAGGCATATGGAGTTAGGCCACAGATCAGCCATGATCTCTTCGAATGGAAGAACAGGCTCAATGGGCTGAATGACCTCCTTCTGTTCCTTAGCTCCTTTGGTTTATAGCATGACTATATTCTGGGACTGCAGCTTTAAACGTGCAGTAAGTGAAAAGGAACGTGTGAGTTGTACTGGAGTCTGCATATAAGTAAGTGCCGTTTAATTGTTCGAGACCTGAGAAAGACTTGGATTTTTTTTTATTTTTAGATTCCCTACAGTGTGGAAACAGGCCCTTCGGCCCAACAAGTCCACACTGACCCGCCGAAGAGCAACCCACCCAGACCCAGTGAGATAGAGTGCAAGGTATACTATGAATAGGAAACTCACAAAGTCCCAGAAAGGTGTTATAGTCATTAAATTATAAACAGTTACACTTTAAACTATCCTTTTACTTCTGGGATGAAAAATGAGATGGGATCAGAGTTAACTGATTAGCATTAATACTGAGTTACACAACCAATATGTTACCTGTTGCTGTGGGAGGAAACTTATAGATGTCCTCATAAATCCTTGGATATCACAGACAAGCTGAATTGCATTTTTAGCTCATGTAAGTTTAAAGAGCATGAAATAGAATCAGTCAGGACTGCATCTTAAGCAGAGAAAATGTTGACATTAACATGCACCATGCAAAATGCAGCAATGACCTTGCTGTCAAGTTGGAGACTGAATTTATCAAGAGTTAAGGAAGGCTGGAACGTTCTGTTCTGCAGAAGATCAGAAACACTAACTCTGCTTTCCCCTTCATAAATGTGTCAGACCTGCTGAGTTTTTCCAGCAATTCCTGTTTTTTGTTTTTGATTTCCAGCATCCTCCTTTCTTTGTGTATTTTTTTCATACGGCCGGAAAATTTGCCTAAACTGACACTCAAGTAAAGGCTATACACATCATTATGCTCTAATGTGACAGTCGTGTTCCTCTGCAACCTTGTGATATAGAAAATCATGCGATGGAAACCGTTATAGGGAATTGCACTGTAGAAGATCACAGATAGAAAATCACTGCACTCGTTCAGTAGAAAGTTTGTGTAATGCAATTTGTCAATTGTGTTATAAAGTTAAAAATGGACGCAACACCAGGCTACAGTCCAACAGCTTTATTTGGAGGTACTAGCTTTCAGAGCACTGAGGGAGCAATGCTCCGAAAACTTATACTTCCACATAAACCTGTTGGATTATAACCTGGTGTTGTGTGATTTTTAACGTTGTCCATCCCAGTCCAACACCGGCACGGTGGCACAGTGGTTAGCACTGCTGCCTCACAGCGCCTGAGACCCGGGTTCAATTCCCGACTCAGGTGACTGACTGTGTGGAGTTTGCACGTTCTCCCCGTGTCTGCGTGGGTTTCCTCTGGGTGCTCCGGTTTCCTCCCACAGTCCAAAGATGTGCGGGCCAAGTGAATTGGCCATGCTAAATTGCCCATAGTGTTAGGTAAGGGGTTAATGTAGGGGTATGGGTGGGTTGCGCTTCGGCGGGTCGGTGTGGACTTGTTGGGCCGAAGGGCCTGTTTCCACACTGTAAGTAATCTAATCTAATCTAAAAAACCTCCACATCATGGCTACAATCGTGTTGTAGCCAATTCACGCTGGTGGAACATGCAGTATACTAGAACAACATGTAAAACAGAACGCTCACAGTGGAAAGCAGGTCTGGAATTAGGAAATACAAGATGGGAAAATAAAGGAAGCAAACTGGGAGCAGCTTTGAACTATTTATGACAGGAACTTTATTTCTGTGTGATTGCATAAAAGTGTCATTGGATTTGAAATGTTAAATCTGCTTTCTCTCCACAGTTGCTGCCAGACGTGCTGAGTTTCTACAGCAATTTCTGTTTTTGTTTCTCACTTACAGCATTTCTACAAAATCCCTACAGTATGGAAAGAGGCCCTTCGGCCCAGCAAGTCCACACTGACTCTCCAAAGAGTATCCCACCCAGACCCATTCCCCTATATTTTCCCCTGACTAATGCCCCTAGCCTACACACTCTGGGCGATTTAGTACAGCCATTTCACCCTAACCTGCACATCTTTGGATTGTGGAAGGAAATATACAAAGACATGGGGAGAATGTGCAAACTCCACACAGATAGCCACCCGAGGCTGGAATTGAACCCGAGTCCCTGGTTCTACTTTTTGAAGTATAACTTGTCCAAATAATAAAATAGAGTTTTTAGTCAACAGACGTTTTTTTAGTAAAAAATGAGGTCTGCAGATGCTGGAGATCACAGCTGCAAATGTGTTGCTGGTCAAAGCACAGCAGGCCAGGCAGCATCTCAGGAACAGAGAATTCGACGTTTCGAGCATAAGCCCTTCATCAGGAATAAGAGAGAGTAGCCAAGCAGGCTAAGATAAAAGGTAGGGAGGAGGGACTAGGGGGAGGGGCGATGGAGGTGGGATAGGTGGAAGGAGGTCAAGGTGAGGGTGATAGGCCGGAGTGGGGTGGGGGCGGAGAGGTCAGGAAGAAGATTGCAGGTTAGGAGGGCGGTGCTGAGTTGAGGGAACCCACTGAGACAAGGTGGGGGGAGGGGAAATGAGGAAACTGGAGAAATCTGAATTCATACCTTGTGGTTGGAGGGTTCCCAGGCGGAAGATGAGGCGCTCCTCCTCCAGCCGTCGTGTTGTTATGTTCTGCCGGTGGAGGAGTCCAAGGACCTGCATGTCCTCGGTGGAGTGGGAGGGAGAGTTAAAGTGTTGAGCCGCGGGGTGATTGGGTTGGTTGGTTCGGGCGGCCCGGAGGTGTTCTCTGAAGCGTTCCGCAAGTAAGCGGCCTGTCTCACCAATATAGAGGAGGCCACATCGGGTGCAGCGGATGCAATAGATGATGTGTGTGGAGGTACAGGTGAACTTGTGGCGGATATGGAAGGATCCCTTGGGGCCTTGGAGGGAAGTGAGTGTGGAGGTGTGGGTGCAAGTTTTACATTTCCTGCGGTTGCAGGGGAAGGTGCCGGGGGTGGAGGTTGGGTTGGTGGGGGGTGTGGATCTGACAAGGGAGTCACGAAGGGAGTGGTCCTTGCGGAACGCTGATAGGGGAGGGGAGGGAAATATATCCTTGGTGGTGGGGTCCGTTTGGAGGTGGCGGAAATGGCGGCGGATGATGCGTTGTATGCGGAGGTTGGTGGGGTGGTAGGTTTTTTTTAGCCATTTGAAGCAATAAAAATGTTGAATTTTGATGTATTATTTGAGCTGAAAGTTTGAATCTTTTTTTAAAAGTTATTGATCTCTATGGAGATTGAAAGATACTTTTGGAATATCACCGCTGTTAGTAATTTGTTTCCTGTCAATGAGAAATATTGTCACATTTACTTTCTCAAAATTTTTCTTCAACTTTGCTTTGCTAAATATTACACTGGCTGAATATATCCTTACTTGTAGATTGTTTCCATTAGCTCTTTGTTTGGTCAAGTTCAATTCTAATTTGTGCAGAAGCTCACTCCCAAATCTAAACTCCAAGATATCCATATGGTACAAGATTCCTCCTTGGTGATTAGATTAGATTACTTACAGTGTGGAAACAGGCCCTTTGGCCCAACAAGTCCACACTGACCCACCAAAGCGCAACCCACCCAGACCCATACCCCTACATTTACCCCTTACCTAACACTACGGGCAATTTAGCATGGCCAATTCACCTGACCCGCACATCTTTGGACTGTGGGAGGAAACCAGAGCACCCGGAGGAAACCCACGCAGACATGGGGAGAATGTGCAAACTCCACACAGTCAGTCGCCTGAGTTGGGAATTGAACCCGGGTCTCTGGCGCTGTGAGGCAGCAGTGCTAACCACCTTGTCCTTGGTGAGTGTCAGACCTTTTACCCAAATGAAGAGCGATTCTGTTACAGACAGATACTGAACACATGCTCATTGAGTCCCCTGGAATTCCCTCCTTAACAGCACACTGTGTGTATCACTATACAACAATGTGGCAGCTCACCATTGCCTTCCTAAGGGCAATTAGGGATGGGTAATAAACGTTACCCCATCCACTAATGCCTACATTTCATGAACAAATAAAAAAAAAACACAAAGAAGATCCATGTCAACCGTCAGACAGACAGTGAGTTCAGTGACAATGCGGTGGCTCGGTGGTTAGTGCTGCCGCCTCACAGCACCAGGGACCTGGGCTCAATTCCAGCCTCGGGTGACTGTCTGTGTGAAATTTGCACATTCTCCCCATCGTATAAACAATGACTGCAGATACTGGAAACCAGATTCTGGTCACCCTACCTCCTGCAAAAATGTCATCCCGTATTCCCAATTCCTCCGCCTCCGCCGTATCTGCTCCCAGATCCACCACAGAACACACCAGATGGCCTCCTTCTTTGGAGACAGCAATTTCCCTTCCCACGTGGTTAAAGATGCCCTCCAACGCATCTCGTCCACATCCCGCACCTCTGCCCTCAGACCCCACCCTTCCAACCGTAACAAGGACAGAGTCCCTCCCCCAGTGCTCACTTACACCCTACCAACCTTCGCATAAACCAAATCATCCGCCGACATTTCCGCCACCTCCACACGGACCCCTCCACCAGGGATATATTTCCTTCCCCACCCCTCTCCGCCTTCCGCAAAGACCGTTCCCTCCGTGACTACCTGGTCAGGTCCATGCCCCCCAACAACCCATCCTCCCATCCTGGCACTTTCCCCTGCCACCGCAGGAATTGCAAAACCTGCGCCCACACCTCCTCCCTCACCTCCATCCAAGGCCCTAAAGGAGCCTTCCACATCCATCAAAGTTTTACCTGCACATCCACCAATATCATTTATTGTATCCGTTGCTCCCCATGTGGTCTCCTCTACATTGGGGAGACTGGACGCATCCTAGCAGAGTGCTTTAGGGAACATCTCCAGGACACCCACATCAATCAACCACACCGCCCCGTGGTCCAACATTTCAACTCCCCCTCCCACTCTGCCGAGGACATGGAGGTCCTGGGCCTCCTTCACCGCCGCTCCCTCACCACCAGATGCCTGGAGGAAGAACGCCTCATCTTCTGCCTCGGAACACTTCAACCCCAGGGCATCAATGTGGACTTCACCAGTTTCCTCATTTCCCCTTCCCCCACCTCACCCCCATTCCAAACTTCCAGCTCAGCACTGTCCCCATGACTTGTCCGGACTTGTCCTACCTGCCTATCTTCTTTTCCACCTATCCACTCCACCCTGCTCCCTGACCTATCACCTTCATCCCCTCCCCCACTCATCTATTGTACTCAATGCTACTTTCTCCCCACCCCCACCCTCCTCTAGCTTATCTCTCCACCCTTCAGGCTCTCTGCCTGTATTCCTGATGAAGGGCTTTTGCCTGAAACGTCGATTTTCCTGCTCTGCAGATGCTGCCTGAACTGCTGTGCTTTTCCAGCATCACTCTAATCCACATTCTCCCCATGTCTGTGTGTATTTCCTCCCACTACCCAAAGGTGTGCAGGTTTAGTGAAATGGCCATGCTAAATTGCCCAGAGTGTTCAGGGATGTGTAGATTAGATGCATTAGTCAGGGGAAAATATAAGTGATAGGGTCTGGGTGGGATACTCTTTGGAGGGTCAGTATGGACTTGCTGGGCCGAAGGGCCTGTTTCCACACTGTAAGGATTCTGTAAAAATGCTGCAAATGAGAAACAAAAACAGAAATTGCTGTAGAAACTCAGCAGGTCTGGCAGCATCTGTGGAGAGAAAGCAGATTTAACATTTCAAATCCAATGACACTTCTTCAGGACATACCGCAGAAGGGTCACTGAACCTGAAGCATTGACTCCATTCCTCTCTCCACAGATACTGCCAGACCTCCTGAGTTTCTCCAGCAATTTCTGTTTTATTTCTGATTTCCAGCGTCCGCAGTTCTCTAAGCTTTATTTTAGTGTGAACTACTTTTGAGGTATGGCCACAGTTGTAATGTAAACTGATATGACAGCTATTTTAAGCACAGAAATAAGCCACAAACAATAATAAAATCAATGACTGGATAACCTTTTTTATGTTTATCTGCAATGATGGTTGTGAGGTAAAGTCAGGGAGTACGAAATGTTTAACAGTGTTCCACTCTCTCAGCGCTGTGCTGACATTTCAATGTCAGTTCAAGCCCTGGAGTGGGACTGCAGCGCCTGGTTTCTGAGACGAGACTGTTCAACATTGAGCCTCAGGCTGACACATTGCAAAGTTGTCTGCCCTCTGCCCTCAAACCCCACCCCTCCAACAGGGACAGAACCCCCCCCCCGGTCCTCACCTTCCACCCCACCAACCTTCGCATAAACTGCATCATCTGCCGACATTTCCGTCACCTCCAAACGGACCCCACCACCGGGGATATATTTCCCTCCTACCCCTATCCGCTGTCTATAAAGACCATTCCATCTGCGAATACCTCGTCAGGTCCACGCCCCCCCTCCACCAACCCACCCTCCCCTCTCGGCACCTTCTCCTGCCACCACAGGAATTGTAAAACCTGGTCCAAACACCTCCTCCCTCACTTCCATCCAAAGGAGCCTTCCACATCCATCAAAGTTTCACCTGCACATCTACCCATGTCATTTATTGTATCTATTGCTCCTGTGGCGGCTTCCTCTACACTGGGGAGACAGGACTCCTACTTGCAGAGCTTTTCAGCGAACATCTCTGGGACACCCGCACCAACCAACCCCATAGCTGAATACTTCAACTTCCCCTTCCACTCTGCCAAGGACATGCAGGTCCTGGGGTCTCCTCTATCATCAAACCTTAACCACCCGACGTCTGGAGGAAGAACACCTCATCTTTCGCCTTGGGATCTCCCAACCCCCTGGCATCAATGTGCATTTCACCAGTTTCCTCATTTCCCCTCACCTCACCTTATTCCAGTTAAAATCCTCCAACTCAGCACCACCCTCATGAACTGTCCTACCTGTCCATCTTCCTTCTCATTTATCCGTTCCACCCTCCTCTCCGACCTATCACCTTTATCCCCACCTCTGCTTGCCTATTGCACTCTCAGCTACCTTCCCACTCACCCCATTCCCCACCCATTTATCTCTCAGCTCCCTTTGTCCACAAGCGGCATTTCTGATGAAGGGATGATGCCCTAAATGTCAACTCTCCTGCTCCTCAAACGCTGCCTGACCTGCTGTGCTTTTCCAGCACTACATTCTCAACTCTGATCTCCATCTACAATCCTCACTTTCTCCACATTGCACAGCTAGTTATGGGCTTTGGATGTCCACCCTAGTCATGTTCCAACATGAACAGGGATGCATCAGAAACTTAACTGCCTGAATTCATGGGGCTAAGCAGCCCAGAATGCTGGTTAAGCTCTCACTAATTACTCACTCAACCAGGACCATCTACTTGGGCAAGGTATGTTTAATTTGGAACAGTGTCAAGGGAAGGTTAATTGAGAATATAGGGATGCGGGCCATCTGCTCTACAGTATTCATATTCTTCAATGAGTGTTGATATTCTCTGGAAAAAATGGTACCTTTTTCGCAGGTCAGATGGTGGTAAGAAACAAGGAGGTTGCGTTGATAATAGAACCTTTTACAATCTCAGGGGATTCCTAAGCCAATGAGATGCCTTTGAAATGTGGTGGCTGTTATAAAGTTGAAACTTCAGCAACCAATTTACGAACAGCAAACTCCGACAATGCGAAAGCATTTTTCTTTTCAGTGGTTGAGTGATACACAATGGCTCACCTAAGTCAGGGAGAAATTCCAAAGCAGGGTTAGATGATCATGTAGATCTGATAGAATAAACTCCCTACAGTGTAAAAGCCAGTCCTCGGCCCAACATGGCCACGCTGACTCACCAAAGAGCATCTCATCCTACCCTATCCCTGTAAACCCACGTTTCCCATGGCTAATCCTGGTAACCTGCACATCTTTCTAGCTGTGGGAGGAAACCGGCACAAACCCACGCAGACATGGAGAGAATGTGCAAACTCCACGCAGAGGAGTCTGGCGCTGTAAGGCAGCAGTGCTAACCACTGAGCCAGGCCCTAAAGCTAGGCTCGAGTTCAGCTTGTGTTGTGAGAAATTCAATAGGTAATCAGCAGCATTGTGGAATTACATTAAGTCCTGAATTCTCTTGGAACCTAAAGGGTTATTCTTGGTTCAGGGGTTCTAATAATGGAGTGGTAAATGATTTTCTGCTTGGGTTGAGATTAATGCCTGGAGCCAGCATATGTTTAACCTGAGTTTGCCATATTGTGATGAACACAAGATGTTAATTTAAATGCGGCCATAAAATTTCAAGAGCTTCAGCTATAATCTGTTTGGATTAGAGTTTGTGTAAACACACACACACACAATTGCTTTGCACAATATGATAGAAGTCCTTAGCGAAAACAGAAGTTGTTGGAAAAGCTCAGCAGGTCTGGCAGCATCTGTGAAGAGAAATCAGAGTTAATGTTTCAGGTTTGGTGACCCTTCCTCAGAATCTGGACCGGACCTGAAACGTTAACTCTGATTTCTCTTCACAGATGCTGCCAGACCTTCTGAGCTTTTCCAACAATTTCTGTTTTTGTTTCTGATTTACAGCATCCACAGTTCTTTTGGCTTTCATTCTGATAGAAGTCCTTATCTGGTTGATAGCCCTGAGATAGATGTGACCATATACCCTGTTCCTGGCGTGGCGTACCCTGTTCTGCCTGGGTGACGCAGAGCTCCACCATGTAAAAACAAGGGCTACATATGCTGGAAATCAGAGTCTAGATTAGAGTGGGGCTGGAAAAGCACAGCAGGTCAGACAGCATCCGAGGAGCAGGAGAATCGACGTTTCGGGCAAAAGTCCTTCATCAGGATGGAGAGCTCCAGCCCACATTGACAGATTGATGCAGCTAATCTTCATCATCTGAAGTATGAGGAGATATGTGGCTCTGTGGTTAGCACTGCTGCCTCACAGCACCAGGGACTCAGGTTCGGTTCCAGCCTCGGGTGACTATCTGTGTGGAGTTCGCACATTCTCCCTGTGTTTGTGTGGGCTTCCTCCTGGTGCTCTGGTTTCCTCCCACAGTCCAAAGGTGGGCAGGTTAGGGTGGAATGGCCATGCTAAATTGCCCCGTAGTGTCCAGAGGTTTGTAGCCATGGGAAATGTAGGTTTATGGAGATAAGATGGGTCTGGGCGCAATGCCCTTCAGGGGATTAATGTGGACTCGATGGGTCGAATGGCCTGCTTCCACAATGTAGGGATTCTATGACCAGTTACTCTGAGATGATGGCCTGTGATCCTGGACTCTCCCACAAGAAGAAAGAACCTCTCAACATTGACCCCTTCAAGTCGCCTAAGAATCTCGTGTGTTTTAATTAGGTCACTGCTTAGTCTTCTAAATTCCAATGGGCACAAGACCAATGTACTCAAACTCGTGATAAAACAATCCCTCCTTTCCCAGGACCAGCCAAGTCAACCTTCTCTGGACTGCCTGCAATGTCAGTCTCCTTACCTTAGACTGTTCACAGTATTCCAGCTGAGCTCTGGCTAGTGCCTTGTACTGTCTTAGCACAACCCCCCTACTTTTATATTCCACTCCCCTTGAAATAAAGGCCAACATTCCATTTGCCTTCCCTATTACCCGCTGAACTTGAAGGCTAATTTCTTTTGTGATCTATGGATGAGAATTCCCAAGCCCATTGTTCTGTAGCTTTCTGCAATATTTCTCCATTTAAATAGCAGTCAACTCCTCTGTTCTTCCTGCCACAATGCATAACCTCGCCTTTCTCCACATCTCACATAGAAGCCCTACAGTGTGGAAGCAGACCATTCAGCCCATCAGGTCCATGCCAACCCTCTGAAGACCATCCAGAACCAACCCCCTATCCTTTCCCTGTGCCTTAGCATTCCCCATGTCCAATCCACGCTAACCTGCACATCTTTGGATTGTGGGAGGAAACCGGAGCACCGAGAGGAAGCCCACAGAGACACGGGGAGAATGTGTAAACTCCACACAGACATTCACCTGAGAGTGTTCTTGGCACTGTGAGGTAGCACTGAGATATCATGCCACCCACACATGATGTTCTATCTGCCAAGTTTTTAACTCCTTGCCTAACCTGTCTACCTCCCTCTTCAGATACAAACTTGACTCTGATATATTCACTTTCCTCTTCCAAGCCATTAATGCATCCTGTAAATAATGGTGACCGCAGCGTTGATCTCTGTCTGCTGTGAAAGCATCTTGAAACTCTGTGCACCTTTTAAAATGCTATATAAATGCAAATTGTCATTGCAGAAGGACATTGGGGAACCCGTTGGGTTCATAATAGAAAGGTGGCAGTTTTCCCACCCCCACCTTGCATTGGTACGTGTTGAAAACATTTCTATTCGCTCTGGTCCCACTGAAGGTGTGTGTTCCTGGTTTATTTTGGAACATTGTTTTGTTTGGATTCACGGTTTGGCTGCTGCTTCTTCCTCAGCGCAGGGTCTGCGTTTGATAAGATCAGGACTTTTGTGGTTTTACATTACGCACGCTGCAGGGAGGCTGCTGACTGTGTGAAAACTGTACCTCTAATCATTGGAGAGCCGAGATGAGCTTTTGTTATTGGCACTGTCTGCATTCCCATGGCAACAGCTGGGCTGTCGGGTTACTGATATCCATCTGTCCCACACCACTCTCTTTGAAGATTTTCCTCCTTACCTCTCCCATGTGGGGGGAGTTTGGAATATAACAACAACGCCCAAACCCTACTCCAGTTGAAGAAAGGGGTCTGTCCCTACAATGCACACACAACTTATGAGCCAGTGCTATGCTGCTTTTTATGCTGAATGTTAAATGGTCTTTTCATGGTTACTTCCTGCAGGCTACTGGGCTAGAACATAGAATATGGAACATAGAATGTAGAACTCCCTGGCAGGAAGCAGACTTGCATGTTCCAATGCTTTCCTGGGGTAAAAAATGAGGTCTGCAGATGCTGGAGATCAGAGCTGAAAATGTGTTGCTGGTTAAAGCACAGCAGGTTAGGCAGCATCCAAGGAATAGGAAATTCGACTTTTCGGGCATAAGCCCTTCATTCCTGATGAAGGGCTTATGCCCGAAACGTCGAATTTCCTATTCCTTGGATGCTACCTAACCTGCTGTGCTTTAACCAGCAACACATTTTCACCAATGCTTTCCTGACCAACCTCCAGCCCTTTAGCCAGAGAAAGGTGAACTCTGAGAAATCTCTGCCCCGCATCCTGACCCAGACCCAATCCCATTCACCAACACCCCTTCACTGATTCCTGAAAATGCTCAGGTTTAATATTCTCAGCCTTGGCTTTCAATGGGTTGAGGTCAAAAACCGCGATGCGTAAGGCTTCAGGGGATTTCATCCCCAGAATGCTTGTGACAGGGCATTCTTCACGACCCCAATGGGGTGGACTGCTGTCACCTTGGCTGAGGTGAACTGGCACAGTGGATAGTAGGGATAGCAGTTTACTGTAGGTCAATCCATGTGTTCACCAACTGGAAACCTTGGATGAACCGGGAAATCAAGCTTCAAGATGGTCGACACCATGTTGCGGCTGTTCAGGACATTGGTTAGGCCACTGTTGGAATATTGTGTCAATTTTGGTCTCCTTCCTATCGGAAAGATGTTGTGAAACTTGAAAGGGTTCAGAAAAGATTTACAAGGATGTTGCCGGGGTTGGAGGGTTTGAGCTATAGGGACAGGCTGAACAGGCTGGGGCTGTTTTCCCTGGAGTGTCAGAGACTGAGGGGTGACCTTATGGAGGTTTACAAAATTATGAGGGGCATGGATAGAGTAAATAAACGAAGTCTTTTCCCTGGGGTCGGGGAGTCCAGAACTAGAGGTGATAGGTTTAGGGTGAGAGGGGAAAGATATTAAAGAGACCTACGGGGCAACTTTTTCACGCAGAGGGTGGTACGTGTGTGGAATGAGCTGCCAAAGGAAGTGGTGGAGGCTGGTACAATTGCAACATTTAAGAGGCATTTGGATGGGTATATGAATAGGAAGGGTTTGGAGGGATATGGACTGGGTGTTGGCAGGTGGGACTAGATTGGGTTGTGGTATATAGTTGACATGGATGGGTTGGACCGAAGGGTCTGTTTCCATGCTGTACATCTCTATGACTCTATGAGTCTATGTGGATCCTTGAACGCTCCCTATAGCAGATCTAACTTTAACATTTCTTATAACTGTTCTACACTTTTAAACCTCAATGCAACCTAACTGCCTCTGTCTAAATCTTTTTGACCTGCACATCTTTGCCTAGTATGATTTGCCAGAACTGCTTGCAAACAAAGTTTATCACTGTACTTAAGTACACATGACAATAAATCAATCAATCAAACTCACTCCCTGCTGAAGATCAGGCATGCAGTATTCATGTTGATGACCCAGATCCAGAAATGACCTCTGCAAAGCCATTAGAGATGTCAAGACCAGGTTAGAGACCCAAACTAACCGTAAGGAAACCCACTGCCCCTGGGAAAGCCTAAGCAACATTACGGGAGATAAAATGAAGCAGAACAAGATGGCGGACACAGCCAGACCCCTTCCTGTTGTGCTCTATGCTTTCTATGTTGGGTTTGAGCAGAATGCCAGGGGCACTGTGCCACCTGCCCCGACAGCCCCAGATGTGCCTGCTCCCTCCGTCACCTCCTCAGATCAGTCTTCCTCGGAGTCAACCCAAGGAAAGCAATAGGCCCAATTGGTGTTCCTGGCCGAGCATTCAGATCCTGTGTGGATCAATTGGCTCACCAACATCTTCAACTTCTCCCTCCTAAAAGCCGAAGTGCTCATCTACTTTAAGATCACCATCAACCTGTACCTGAGGACGCACATGCGACGTGCCTTAGTGACTACCGCCCAGTGGCTCTGATCTCCATCATCATGAAGTGTTTCAAGACTGGTCATGGCCCATTCCAACTCCAGTTTCCCACCCTGCCTCAATCCTCTACAATTTGCTTACGAATGTAACAGGTCCAGAGCAGATGTCATGTCTCCAGCCCTGCCCTCAACCCTGGAACAGCTGGACAACAAGGACACCTACATTGTCCTCCTCAGACTGAGCTCAGAACTCCGTGACCTTGCTCTTGGCTCCACCCTCTACAACTGGATCCTCAGCTTCCTGACCCATAGACTGCAGTCAGTGAAGATAGGTAACTGCGCCTCCTCCAAAATAACCCTCAACACTGACCCCCCCCCCCCCCCCCCCCGACCCCCCCACCACCACCACCACCACCATTTCAGCCCCCTACTGTACTCCCTGTACACCCATGACTGTGTGGTCAAATTCCAAGTGAATGCCATCTGCAAGTTTGCTAATGACATCACCGTGGTAGGACAATATCAAACAATGATGAGTCAGAATACTGGTTGGAGATAGAGTGCTTGGTGTCATGGTACAATGATAACAATCCTTCTCTCAATGTCGGCAAAACTAAAGAACTGATCATTGACTTCAGAGAGAAAGGAGGTAAACACGCCCCTATCTACATCAATGGAATGGAGGTTGAGAGGCTGGAGGACGTCAGGTTCTTCGGAGTGATGATAACTGACAATCGGCCCTGGATTTCCCACATAGATGTGATGGTCAAGATGGCACAATAACGCCTCTTCTTCCTCAGGGGGCTCAGGAAATGCAGCATGTCCATCAGGACCCTCACCAGCGTCTACAGATCCACCACAGAAAGTATTCCATCTGAGTGCATCGCAGCCTGGAACCACAAGGAATTACACAGAGTTGTGAACACAGCCCAGTTTATTGCGCAAACCAACATTTCTTCCATCGACTCCATCGATAATTCCCACTGCCTTGGAAAAGCGACCAACATCATCGAAGACCCCTCCCACTCCGGTTATACTCTCATCCACTCTCTTCTGTTGGGTAGAAGATACAAAAGTTTGAATATGCGTACAAATAAATTGAAGAACAGCTTCCACCCCCACTGTTATCAGACTTTTAAAGGGACCTCTCACAATATAATTCTGTTCTCTCTCTGCACCTTCTCTGTGGCTGTAACACTGTATCCTGCATTCTGTTCTGCTACCTTGATGCACTTTGTACAATCTACCTGTACAGTATGCAAAACAACACTTTTCACTGTAACTCAAGTTCTGACAATAATCAATCAATCAATACATTGGTTATTTGTCCTCATATCTTTATATGCGGTTCAGCTGCAGATTTTGTTTGATAAAACACATTGAGATGTTTTAGTGTCACACCTCCCACTGGGGTAAGGTACTGGAAACCATGGTCCTTACTCCAGAAAGGTGAAAATGCCAAGATTTAATAAAACTCCCAACAGTTCCAATATGCCTCTGACTGTTACCAGGATTAGAGCAAACATCAGCAGTCTTTCTTCCTCCTGTATGTAACTGCACTTATTGTAACATTCTCTTTAACAAGAATATTAAAGAAACAAGATTACCGATTTATGTAACTTTACCTTTACCCCTTTTAAAATTTCCACACATGCTCATGTGCAAAGACACACACAGAGACTTGTATGTACAAAATATGTGCAGACACACACCACACATGCACACAGGCAATTAATAACACACAGACACACTTCACATGTATGTTCAGATATACATGCAGTAAAAAGTGAGGTCTGCAGATGCTGGAGATCAGAGCTGAAAATGTGTTGCTGGTTAAAGCGCAGCAGGTCAGGCAGCATCCAAGGAACAGGAAATTCGACGTTTCGGGCATAAGCCCTTTCCTGATGAAGGGCTTATGCCCGAAACGTCGAATTTCCTGTTCCTTGGAAGCTGCCTGACCTGCTGCGCTTTAACCAGCAACACATTTTCAGATATACATGCATACATGCAGACACACATGTGGGCAGACATACACATACATGGCGACTCTTTCTCTCACACACACACATATGCACAGACAAGCAAACATGGATAGGCAGGCACACATAGGCAAGCAGACAGACATATAGATGCATGGACACATACACATGCACACAAGCACACACACACATGCACACAAGCACACGCACACACACGCACACACACACATACACACACATAAATACACACACAGACACACACACACATACTCACACACACAGACACACACACACATACACACACATACATACACACACACAGACACACACACACATACATACACACACACATATACACACATGCACATACACACACAAACAAAACACACACTCTCACATGTATGTGCAGATATACACATACACATGCAGATACACATGTGTGTAGACCTACACATACATGGCGCACACACACACATGCATACACATGCACACACATATATACACACAGCCACATACCCCTACACAAGGCATAAAGCAAGTGCAGAGGATTAAAAAAAGTTAGAGGTTGTAACCTTGGGATTACTCTGTGCCAGTGAGGTTAAGTAGAGGAAGGTAGTACAGGTCAATATAACTAAAAGGCTGGTGTAGGAGTGAGGGCTTCAGGTGCATCCATCATTGGGATGGCTTCCCAGATGGTTGGGGTCTGTATGAGAAGGGCTAGAAGGGCACCAATATCCTGGCAGGGAGGTTCGTTAGTGTCACTGGGAAAGGTTCAAACTAGTGCAGAAGGAAACCAGAGCAAGTAAAATGACTAAGGAGGACTGAGAGACTAAAGCGAATAAGGCTAAGAGAATAAACAGACAGGGGGAAGTTACTGTACACCATGGGACTGGTGGTCTGAAGTGTATTAGTTTTCACATGAGGAAAGTGACAGGTAAGGCAGATGAATTTAAAGCTTGGATTAATACATTTACCTGTGATGTTGTAGCTATTACAGAGAACTGGCTGTGAGAGGAACAAATCTGGCAACATTCCAGGATTTTAGATGTTTCAGATGAGATGGAGAGGGATGTGAAAGAGGTGGGGGAGTTGTGTTATTGATAAGGGAGAATTACCACAGCTGTGCTGAGGGAGGATACCTTGGAGGGCTCATCACCAAGGCCATCAGGGACAGAAATGTTGGGATTGTACCACTGACATCCCAATAACCAGACAGTGACAGAGGAACAGAGCTACAGGGAGAGGCTGAACAGGCTGGTGCTGTTTTCCCTGGAGTGTCAGAGGCTGAGGGGTTACCTTATAGAAGTTTATAAAATCCTGAGGGGCATGGATAGGGTAAATGGACAAAGTCTTTTTCCCCTGAGGTAGGGGAGTCCAGAACTAGACGGCATAGGTTTGAGGTGAGAGAGGAAAGACTTAAAAGGAACTTTTTTTTTCACATGGTACGTGTATGGAATGAGCTGCCAGAGGAAGTGGTGTAAGCTGTTACAACATTTAAATTACAACATATAAGAACCATCTAGTTGGGAATACGAATAGGAAGGGTTTAGAGTGATATGGGCCAAATGCTGGGAAATGGGACTAGATTGGTTTGGGATATCTGCTCAGCATGGATGAGTTGGACTGGAAGGTCTGTTTCCATGTTGTACATCTCTATGACTCTGTACATGGATAGATTGTGGAAAAATATGAAAACAACAGGGTTATTTTACCTTTCCACATATTGACTGGAATGACCTTAGCACCTGAGGTTTAGAGCAGGGTTTGGAATTTATTAGTTTGTTCAAGAGGTCTTTTTGAAACAATATGTAAACAGTCCAATCAGGCAAGGGTCCATACTAGACTGGTATTGGGCACTAAGGCCGGCTGGCCAAGTGATCAGTGGGGGCACTTTGGGAACAGTGACCATATGTTTTAACTGTAAGGATAAGAGGAGCCTTTGGTGAATGTATTAAATTGAGGAAAGGCTAACTACCGCAATATTCAGCAGGAACTTTGGGAAATGTCAGTTGGGGACCACAGTTTGAGGGTAAATCCACATTTGTCATGTGGGAATCTTTTAAAGGCCGGTTGATTAGAATTCAGGAGCTGCGAAGGATAAGGATAGCAAGATTCGGGAACCTTGGAGGACAAGAGAAATTGAGATCTTCGTCAGGAAGAGAAAGGAAAGTTAGATAAAGGCTTAGGAAACTGGAGACAGGCAGGGAAGCAGGAAGGAACGTAAACAAGGAATTAGAAGGGCTGCAATGGGCCATGAAATGGCAAAAGTGAGGACTACAGATGCTGGAGATTAGAGTCGAGGGTGTGGTGCTGGAAAAACACAGCTGGTCAGGCAGCATCCAAGGAGCAGGAGAATCGACATTTCAGGCACAAACCCTTCATCAGGAATTCCTGAGCCTCATTCCCGATGAAGGGCTTTTTCCTAAACCGATGATTTTCCTGCTTCTCAGATGTTGACTGACCTGCTGTGCTTTTCCAGCACCACACCCTCGACATGAATTGACCTTGGCAAACAGGAGTAAGGGGAATCCTCAGGCATGTTGTACGTATGTAAGGAGTGAGAAGGTAACTAGGAAAAGGTAGGTCCCTGAAAGACAAAGGAGGAATCTTATGCGTGGAGCAGGTGGAAGTGCTTGAGGTCCTTGAGACACAGTCTGCCCTTTACAATGAATACAGAATGCCCTATGACACGATTTTAAACAATAACAGAGTTCCCCTTGATATCCTGGCTCACATTTATCCCTCAGCCAGCACTGTTTCACAAAATACATCACCTGGCCATTGCTGTTGATGTGAAACATGTTACTGCATACCCTAAAGTGATTGCACATTAAAAGCACTTGAATAACTGGAAGGTGCTTTGGGACGTTGTGAGGTTAGCAAAAGTGCCATACAAATCTAAGTTGAAAATCACACAACACCAGGTTATAGTCCAACAGGTTTAATTGGAAGCACACTAGTTTTCGGAGCGACGCTCCTTCATCAGGTGACACCGCGCCAAAAGTTAGTGTGCTTCCAATTAAACCTGTTGGACTATAACCTGGTGTTGTGTGATTTTTAACTTTGTACATCCCAGTCCAACACTGGCATCTCCAAATCATACAAATGCTAGTCTTTCTTTTAAACTCTGTCTCACAGACACTCACAAACCCCTACCCAAGACACACACACAAACCCACATACACATATACATTTGTGGGGTGAATTTGTACTTGCAGAGTTACATTGTACTTTGCTCAAAAACTGTATGAATCCACGTAAGACTTTGTTGACTCACTTTTTATGTTAGAATCAGTCTAAACATCATGGCATAGTCAGAGAACACAGGGGGCTAACACCTTCAACATCTCAACATCTTATCTGGGCTGACACTTCCAGCACCACTAATCCAAAATCTGGTTTCCAGCATCTGCAGTCATTGTTTTTACCTAACCAATTGTTACAGTTAACCTGAGAATGTAACTTTTTAGAAACGGTTTTGTGATTCACATATGAAAGAAATGAACCAAACATGGTCATTCTAACAGATCAGAGACTTAACAAACAATCAAGGTATTTTTCAATGTGTAATTTCAGTTACATCACACTGTAAACTTTTGCTATAAATTCTGTGTCTTACAAATGTGTACTCCACAACCACCTGATGAAGGAATGGCATTCTGAAAGCTAGGTGCTTCCAATTAAACCTGTTGGACTATAACCTGGTGTTGAGTGATTTGTAACTTTCTTTTAAAGGTATTGTGGAAAAAAGAACATTTATAAAAGCTATGTGTGTGCTACAAACAATTGCTTTTATGTAACAAACAAGCCATCAAAATCCAACTTCTGTCACAAAATAATAGAATCACAGTAAGAGACCATTCAGCCCATTCCTTTCAAATCCAGTAAGTTTCAAATCACTTCCTGCTCCTTCTCTTTCCACTTTCAGCTTCTTTCCCTTGACATTTATCGAACTGCTTTTTCAAGATGAAGATTGAACCATATCCTCCATTCTAAAATTCAACATTATCTACCATCCTAAAACTGAATAAAAACTGAAAGAACTGTGGATGCTGTAAATCAGAAACAAAAACAGAAATTGCTGGAAAAGATCAGCAGGTCTGGCAGCATCTGTGGAGAGAAATTAAAGTTACCGTTTAATGTGCAGTGACCCCCCCTCCTCAGATCCAGTTCTGAGGAAGGGTCACTCAACCCGAAACGTTAATTCGGATTTCTCTTCACAGATGCAGTCAGATCTGCTGAGCTTTTCCAGCAATTTCTGTTTTTGATCTTACAATCTTATCTACCATTGCAACATTTAATTGTGTCCACCACCCAGTCCCTTCCATGGCACGGTGGCTCAGTGGTTAGCACTGCTGCTTCACTGTACCAGGGACCCAGGTTTGATTCCAGCCTCTGGCGACTGTCTGTGTGGAGTTTGCACATTCTCCCCGTGTCTGTGTGTCTGTGTAGGTTTCCTCCCACAATCCAAAGCTGTGCAGGTTAGGTGAATTGGCCATGCTAAATTGCCCATAATATTCAGAGATGTGTACATTAGGGATAAATGTAGAATAATAGGATGGGTTACTCTTCAGTGGCTTGGTGGGCCAAATGCCTGTTTTAACACTGTAGGGATTCTATGAAATCTTAAACACTGACTGCTTTGGGAAATCGTCCCTGAGGCCACCTCTGGTTGTTTTACATTAGATTTGAGTCCCTACAGTGTGGAAACAGGCCCTTTGGCCCAACAAGTCCACACTGACCCATTTCCCTCTGACTAATGCACGTAACACTATGGGCAATTTAGCATGGCCAATTCACCTGACCTGCACATCTTTGGAATACGGGAGGAAGCCAGAGCACCAGGAGGAAACCGCACAGACATGGGGAAAATGTACAAACTTCACACAGACAGCCACCCAAGGCTGGAATCAAACCCAGGGCCCTGGCGCTGTGAGGCAACAGTGCTAACCACTGAGCCACCATGCCACCCATGCTGATTGGCTACACATTCTGTTAATTAAACCAT
Source organism: Hemiscyllium ocellatum (assembly GCF_020745735.1). Classification (NCBI taxonomy): domain Eukaryota; kingdom Metazoa; phylum Chordata; class Chondrichthyes; order Orectolobiformes; family Hemiscylliidae; genus Hemiscyllium; species Hemiscyllium ocellatum. The sequence continues at coordinate 8,058,207 of NC_083414.1, forward strand.
CAGATATTTATTTATTGTCTTCATCCACTGACTGGAAGTCTTTCCTGATTGTAAATACATTTGTCCAACCTCCTCATAGCTGTCTCTGATTTAGCGTTATTAGAGAAGTCCCTCATCCCTGGCACCATGCTGGCAAATCTCTGTTGTACTCACGTTAAAGCTTTCAGGTTTTCCTTGAGTGCTTTGCCCACAGCTGGATGCTGTGAACTCCACCTGGTACTGAACGCGTGTTCTTTACAGCTTTTGTTTAATTTCCACCTTTTTGTCTGCAATGTCGTTACTTTCAAAACTCAGAAATCCATTTACTGTATTAACCTGTTAAAGGATTCTGTGCAAACACCCCCAGGTCTGTGTCTTCCATTTTTGCATGTATTATTTCTCTTGTTCATCTGACTAAAGATGCATCAATTTATTATTTTCTGTGTTCAACTGAATCTGGCACATATGTACCCATTCTGCCAGTTTGTCTGTGCCCTGGTAAAGTCTGTTATTATCACCCTCACTGTTTATTGCATTTCCAAGTTTGAAGGCGTTTGTAAATTTTGGCATTATGCTGTGCACATTATTATTGTTTATTGTGAGAAGACATTGAACACCAAGGTATGAAAACTGTACTAAATTCATTAAGGGGAGTCCACATCTAAAGTACATGCACAGTCTTGATCTATTTGTCGAAGGAGAGATGGAAATACATTGCAGGCAGTTCAGAGAAAGTTTATCAAAGTAATAACAAACAAAAAAACAGAAGTTGCTGGAAAAGCTCAACTGGTCTGGCAGCATCTGTGCAGAGAAGTCAGAGTTAATATTTCAGGTCCCCAGTTCTGAGGAAGGGTCACTGGACCCGAAACACTAACTTCGCTTTCTCTGCACAGATGCAGCCAAACCTGCAGAGCTTTTCCAGCAATTTCTGTTTTTGTTTCAGATTTATAGCATCCGCAGTTCTTTTGGTTTTCATCTTATTAATTCCTGGAATGGATTGTCTTTTGAGGCTTGTAATGACTGGAGTTCAAAAGACTTGAAACATGTCTTGAAGATGTGGAGGTGCCGGTGTTGGACTGGGGTGGACAAATTCAGAAGTCACATGACACCAGGTTATAGTCCAACAGGTTTATTTGAAATCACAAGCTTTCAGAGCGCTGCTACTTCCTCTGGTGAAATCTTGAGAGCTATTGACTGAGTGGATGTGGAGAGATTGTGGACTTTGTGGGAAAATTCAGAATTAGGAGTCAGCACTTAAAAATAAGGAGATATCCATATAAAATCATGAGGGGTATGGATAGGGTTAATGTCAGGGTTATCATTAGGTTGTGGGATTTCAGGAGTAAGAGACACATTTGGGCAGCACGGTGGCTCAGTGGTTAGCACTGCTACCTCATGCCCTAGAGACCTGGGTTCAATTCCCACGTCAGGTGACTGTGTGGTGTTTGCACATTCTCCCTGTGTCTGTGTGGGTCCCCTCTGGGTGCGCTGGTTTCCTCCCACAGGCCAAAAATGTGCAGGTTAGGTGAATTGGCCATGCTAAATTGCCTGTAGTATTAGGTGAGGGGGTAAATGTAGAGGAATGGGTCTGGGTGGGTTGCTTTTCGGAGGGTTGGTGTGGACTTGTTGGGCCGCAGGGCCTGATTTCACACTGTAGGCAATCTAATCGATGTAAGTAATCTAGTCTATTTTTGAGAGGCGAGAGATTTAAAAAGGACATGAGCGACAAATATTTTACACAGAGTGTGGTTTCGCGTGTGAAATGAACTTTCTGAGGAAGTAGTGGGTGTGGGTGCATTTACAACGTTTAAAAGACACTTGGATAAGTTCATGAACAGGAAAGGTTTGGAGGGATATGGGCCAGGAGCAGGCAGGTGGGACTAGATACGTTTGGGATTATGTTCGGCACAGACTGGTTAGATAGAAGGGTCTTGTTTCCACCCACACGTTGGAGAGAATTTGTTTTTTCTCAGAGAGCGGTGAGGACAATAAACTTTGTTTCATGAAAGACAGTGGAAGGAGAGTCTTTGAATATTTTTAAGGCAGAGCTGGGTAGTAAGGGGTGAAAGGTTATGGTGACTAGGCAGTAAGTAAATCAAACCAATTCCGGAATGAATAGTGAAGGAGGATGAAGGGTCCCAGCTCCTGAGTAAGAGATTTGCCAACTTGTTTGGAGTTCTTAAAGTACAGAATAGACTTTACTGTCACGTGCACTCGAATGAGTGCAGGAAAAGGTTTGTATTCATCACGGAGTCATCTTAGGTTTAGGGGCCTAGGTATGGATACTTTAAGTATTATGACGTAAATAAAATAGCAAAACATAACAGACTAGCATGGAAATACAGCGTTTAAAAGTCCAGAATGAGAATAAAAAGAGACTTTAAAGTTTGCAAGTTATAACCTTTCTCTACTGAGTCTGCTCTTCAGAATATAAGGTCTCCCTCCGTCCTGGACTCAGACACATTCCCCTGGCCAGCCTGCGCTAGCTCTGTTCTCCCCTCCGGCACTTGCTCTGCTCCCAACTACGGGATTCCCTCTGCTCCCCGTTCCGGGACCCGTTCTGCTCACTGCTCCAGGACTCATCTCCCTTTGCTTGTCTTGCCTGTATTCTCTAGATGGGCAGGTTAAGAAGTTAACAGTGGGGCAAGGTGGAAAACTGCCACAAAAGGGAAAAGATGTGTGGGTCAGGGGAATTGGCCGTGCTAAATTGCCCGTAGTGTTAGGTAAAGGGTAAATGTAGGGGTATGGGTGGGTTGCGCAACGGCGAGTCAGTGTGGACTTGTTGGGCCAAAGGCCTGTTTCCAAACTGTAAGTAATTTAATCTAATCTAAAAAGACAGAAAATGGAACAGAATTGGTGAGCCAAGGAGCTCCAACTGGAGTGCCTTCCTCTGCCATCAAACACCTGCCACAGGCGTGTTTCTTATTCATTCATTCACAGGATGAGGGCGTCTCTGGCTCGACTAACATTTATTGCACATTCCTAATTGCTCAGAGGCCAGCTAAGAGTAAACCACATTCCTGTGGGTCTGGAGTCACATGTACACCACACCAGGTATGGATTGCAGCTTCCTTCCCTCAGGTACATTAGTGACTCATAGTCATAGAGTCATAGAGATGTACAGCACCGAAACAGACCCTTCGGTCTAACCCGTCCATGCTGACCAGATATCCCAACCCAATCTAGTCCCACCTGCCAGCACCCGGCCCATACCCCACCAAACCCTTCCTATTCATATACCCATCCAGGTGTCTTTTCAATGTTGCAATTGTACCAGCCTCCACCACATCCTCTGGCAGCTCATTCCATACACGTACCACCCTCTGTGTGGAAAGGTTGCACCGTAGGTCTCTTTTCTATCTTTCCCCTCTCACCCTAAACCTTTGCCCTCTAGTTCTGGACTCCCCCACCCCAAGAAAAATTCCTTATCTATTCACCTTATCCATGCCCCTCATGATTTTATAAACCTCTATAAGGTCACCCCTCAGCCTCCAACGCTCCAGGGAAAACAGTCCCAGTCTGTTTAAAAATAAAAATAATGCCAAACCATTCCCCCAACAATTGTTAGTGGATTCATATTCATTGTTAAACTCTTAATTCCAGAGATTATTAAATTGAATTTAAATTCCATCATCTGCAGTGGGACTAGAACACAGGTCCCCCCAGAACATTACCGGGGTCTCTGGATTAACAGTAACAACAATAAGAGTCTAGATTAGAGTGGTGCTGCAAAAGCACAGCAGGTCAGGCAGCATCCAAGGAGCAGGAAAATCGACGTTTCGGGCCTCGGATGTTGCCAGACCTGCTGTGTTTTTCCAGCATCACGCGAATCCAGACTCTGATTTCCAGCATCTGCCGTCCCCACGTTTGCCTAGTGACAACAGGAGACAATCCCCTCCCCTTCAAGCCTGGCTAGCTCCACTGTGTATCATCCCCCATCCCTGAGGAAATAGCCAGTCACCACCACGTTCAGCTTTTGAATTCTGAGCTAATTTTATATCCATGTTGCTGATGCCCTTTGTATTCCAGAGGTGTCGATTTTGCTAACAAGCTACACATGCGCGACTTTATCAAATGCTGTTTAAAAAAGCCATGATTTCAGCAAAAGCATTTTCAAGGAGCGCTTGAACAATGCTTAGTTATTATTTTATGTGAAGGTTTATTTTCTTCAAGAATGCTTGCAGCCAATCTCTTTTGAGATAAGGAGGCTTCTTGTTTGTGGATGTAAATGCATTAAGTCGTTTCACCTTATAAGTATTCCTGTCACTGAACCCGCTCCATTCCCAATGGTTTAGAACAAAAATACAGAGTGAGGCTGGTGTCAAGTGTGAAAACGGCAGATTTTGACCTGCTGATTTTAATTAAGATGTGCTTTTATATCCCACCCCCTTTCAGGGGATTGACATCCAGCTAAAGTTCTCCATAGCCAGTGAAATTTAAGGACAATGTTACCTGACTGATAAATAAGAAATATTGACTCTTTACCTACACATTCAAATTCCTATCCCAACTGCGGATATCCTAACTCCTGGGAAAAAAATGGATTCTGACAATGTTCATTGACTCAAATTGTGCGCTGTTTTCCCCTCTCTGTAGATCCTGGCAGAGCTGCAATTTCTAGCTCTGAGATTAACTTTCTGTCAACAACAGCGTGGTGATTCCTGATGAAGAGCTCATGCCCGAAACATCGACTCTCCTGTTCCTCAGATGCTGCCTGACCTGCTGCATTTTTCCAGCACCCCACTCTCGACTCTGATCTCCAGCGTCTGCAGTACCCACTTTCTCCTCATGATCTGCATCATGCCAGTGAATGTGCATTCATTGAGTTGTACAGAATGGAAACAGGCCATTTTGTGCTGTTTGAAATCTCAATCCATTTCCTCGTGGTAAATTCACCAGAAGACTACTCTCCCTCATCATTAGTAAGAGTGAAAAGCTGTTGATGGTTTAACCACATCTCAGGAGGTGGGGTGAAGTCAAGAAAGTGAGGTTGGGGAAGGTGACTGCATGGTAACCTAGGTTAGTGCAAGAGCTGAACTTGTGCTATTGCCGTCCTGTTGCATTAGGAACCAGCTGTCCAGCCAACTGAGCTAAGTGAAACCCTTCCCTGCGAGCATCACAAACGCGTTACATAAGCTTCCTATAATTCTATTACCCGTACATATTCTAGACCTCTGCTTTGTCACCTCACTCCAATCATTACTGCACCCTTTGACTTTTGTTGATGACATCTATGATGTCTAATCTCCCTTACCTTCTAACCTTTCCGCGAACTTTGTCTAGCTAAATGCATTTTTAAAATGTATTAATGTTTTTTTTTAGATTAGATTTACAGTGTGGAAACAGGCCCTTCGGCCCAACAAGTCCACACCGACCCGCCGAAGCGAAACCCACCCATACCTCCACATTTACCCCTTACCTAACACTACAGGCAATTTACGTGGCCAATTCACCTGACCCGCACATCTTTGGACTGTGGGAGGAAACCGGAGCACCCGGAGGAAACCCACGCTGACACGGGGAGAACGTGCAAACTCCACACAGTCAGTCGCCTGAGTCGGGAATTGAACCCGGGTCTCCAGCGCTGTGAGGCAGCAGTGCTAACCACTGTGCCACCGTGCCGCCCGTGTCTTTCGTTAGGATTAAAAAGAAACAGGTGATGGCTATTATTTGTCTGAGCATAGAGAGATCGGGCAAAGGGCAGCTGTGGTTTAGTGGTAGCGTCTTTGCCTCTGGACCAGATTCAAAGCCAACCTGCTGTGAGATGTGTAACAACATCTCTGACCAGTTTGATTTGGAAATATAGCAACCGCAGAAACAGGGTAAACCTGTAACAGGTTTAATATGACTGAGGGAGGCAATAAACTATCTCCATCAAATATCTTCTGTCCCACTTGCTTCTTGAGACCCTTTTTAACAGCAGAGAGCCCACCTCCTGTCCACCTCTCTTCAGATCTGAAGGTGAATGTTACGGGAAACAAAACATCAACTCTCCATGGATTTCTGAACTCACCTTCTGTTTTTTTCAGACACTGCATACATAGATTTAGCACCAAAAAATATGACTGACAGAGTACTTTGGGCTATATTGGACTCAACGCTCCAGCAAAGACGTAGAGGCAGTAAAGTGGGTCCAAGCCTGAAGGATGTAATCGAAAACAAAATTGAGTTTGGGACTTGTTTGAACTTAATTAGCAGTGATAATTCTTCATCTGTCTTTGCTTAATGTGAATAATCAGTTGTCAATCAATGATTACCATCAACATCTGATTTCCCTGTACATAGAACCTAGTTCAGTACAGTCCACCATGTCTGTGCAGAGAATGATGCTGTTCTAAACTAATCTCATCTACCTGCACATGGTCAAAGTCCCATTGTTTCCTGCCAGTTCATGTGTCTGTCTAAATGCCTCCTAAATGTTGCTATTGTATCTGCTTCTACCACCACCACAGGGAACAATTTCCAGGAACCTACCGCCCTCTGTGTAAAAAAAGTGCCTCGGCACATCTCCTTTAAACTTTCCCCCTCTTACCTTAACCTTGTGCCCCTCTAGTATTTGACATTTCCACCCTGGAAAAAAAACTCCGACTAACCGCACCCCTCATAATTTTATATACCTCTATCAGGTTGCCCCTCAGTCTTCAACGCTCTCAAGAAAACAATCTGAATTTGTCCTCCTTCTCCTTATAGCTACAATACTCCAATCCAGGCAGCATCCTGGTCAACCCCTTCTGTACCCTCTCCAAAGCCTCCACATCCTCCCTATAGTGTGGCGACCAGAACTGCACACAACACTCAATATGTGGCCAAACTGAAGCTTTATACAGCTGCAACATGGCTGTCCAACTTTTATATCCTAAACGATGAAGGTAAACATTGCATCTGCCTTCTTCCCCACCCTACCTACTTTCAGGGAGCCTAAAATCTCTCTGAAATTAAGTCTTCTGATGGGTCCTGCCATTTACTGTCTACTTTCTTCTTGCATTTGACCTCCAAAACTGCATCACCTCACACTTGTCCGGATTAAACTCTATCTGCCATTTCTGCACCCAAGTTTCCAATGATCTATATATGCTGTGTCCTTTGATAACCTTCCTCACTATCCACAGCTCCACCAACTTTTGTGTTGTTTGGAAACTGAGAAATCAGGCCGCCTCCATTTTCATCCAAATCATTTATATATATATATAAAAAATTAAACAAACCCAGGAGGTCCGACCACTGATTCCTGTGGACCCACCACCATGGGATATAGATCTCCAGTCGGAAAGATACCTCTCCACAACCACTCTCTGCCTTCAAGAAAGTGGCTCAGCACCTACGTGCCTAATTTTAGGTAGTTTGTTTCTACAGTTCAGTGCCGTAAAGCTCTGTCTTGTCCACTCTGCTGTATCGGTATCCCCAAAGGTTCCTTATGTAGCTTAAATGAGTTTCTGCATTCTTTCTTGTTCACTTGATGAGAAATCTCTGCCTCCATCAAATGAAGAATCTGAAAATCGAAGGTTTATTAGAAAATGTCTCTGGAATTAATCATCGTAACGGTGCTTTGTGGAATATCTGTATTGACTGTTATGGTCCAATCTGGTTCTGAGTGAACTGAAGTATTCTACATGCTGTGCTGATCATAATGAAACTGATATTGAGCATCTTTGAGAGCGATCCCAGACTCACTGGGAAAAGAAAATTAGGATGATTCATATAATTCAATAGAGTCACAAGTGGGCTTGGTGAAATTAGTAAATATTGATTCTTTCATAGCATCACTGCCTTGCCATGCACAGTCTTCTGATACAACAAAGGCATAAGCTTGGCATAGAAAATACAATGCAACCCATTGCTATAGATTTTCCCCCCAATAACCTCATAATTTACAACACAAGTGTTTATTTTTTGACCATTTAATTAAATTGTGAACATCATCAAACACTCCTTATTACAGCAACTTGCAAATCCATGCCAGAATTAACATTGCAATGGAGAATTATGTGAGCTTTGCTGGGAACTAAAGGAGTGATAGGGTTCCCTGGCGAAAGGTGGCTAAGAGTGTGACCGAGGAGAAAGACTTCTAATAGAGTCGGAAATAAAGAGAAAGATGGTCCGAAATAGAGGCGTTTGGGTCAATGAATACAGCAGAGCAGCAGTGCAGTGAGGAATCCAGTGACAAGCAGCACCGAAAGGAGTAGAGGGAGTAAGGGATCACAGAGAGGGAGTCAGCAACAGCTAGAGGGGCAGTGGGAGTGAGGGATCACAGAGAGGGAGTCAGCAACAGCTAGATGGGCAGGGGGAGTGAGGGATCACAGAGAGGGAGTCTGCAACATCCAGAGGGGCAGGGGGAGTGAGGAATTACAGAGAGGGAGTCTGCAACATCTAGAGGAGCAGGGGGAGTGAGGGATCACAGAGAGGGAGTCTGCAATATCTAGAGGGCAGGGAGAGTGAGGGATCACAGAGAGGGAGTCTGCAACATCTAGAGGGGCAGGGGGAGTGAGGGATCACAGAGAGGGAGTCTGCAATATCTAGAGGGCAGGGAGAGTGAGGGATCACAGAGAGGGAGTCTGCAACATCCAGAGGGGCAGGGGGAGTGAGGGATCACAGAGAGGGAGTCTGCAACATCTAGAGGCGCAGGGGAAGTGAGGGAATCACAGAGAGAGAGTCTGCAACAGCTAGAGGAGCAGGGGGAGTGAGGGATCACAGAGAGGGAGTCTGCAACATCCAGAGGGGCAGGGGGAGTGAGGGATCAGAAAGAGAGAGTCAGGAGCATCCAGTGGGGCAGGGGGAGTGAGAGATTGTGAGACTATCATTCTGAAAGAAGCAATATTTTCACAGGCAAGCCATGAGATGATGGTTGGAAATGGAAAGGAGAGAGGAAACGTTTGGAAGTCATTCTGAGCTGGGAGGAGCATGAATACTGGGGTTTGATTAGGAAATGCAAAGAGTCACATCACAGGAATGTCACGGGTTAGCTGGTGATTAGCAGTTATGAGAGAATATGTGTAAAGGGTTGAAATTACCCGGCTTGTGGTGCATCCATGGAGTCTTTCCCTCTGTGTCAGGAGAGCTTGTTTCAAATCCCACCTACCCAGAGGTGTATTGTAGCACCTCTAATCAGGTTGGTTTAAAAGTATTTGCAACTATTTATGATACTATTTAAGGATCAGAACTGAGGTAATAAACTAATGATTTTGTTATTCATTGTGTTCTTAAGTGATAAAGTTAATGATGTTCTAAGGTGAAGCTGCAACAGTAGATGGGCGTGAGAAAAGACATGATTTTTTTAAATCATCAATTAATCATAATAAATTAATTACTTAATGACTCTATGGTAAAGATGGCAGTGCAAGTGATGTGTTACCCTTGTGGGCTTGAAACTTAGAAGATTCTTAGGGGACTTGACAGGGTAGATGCAGAGATGTTGTTTCCCCTTGTGGGAGAGTCTAGGCCCAGAGAAGCATCGTCTCAGAGTAAGGAGTTAAGACAGAGATGAGGAGGAATTTATTTTCTCAGAGGGTAGTGAATCTGTGGAATTCTTTACCCCAGAGGGCTGTTGAGGTTGGGTCATTAAGTATATTCAAGGCTAAGACAGACAGATTTTTAATCAGTGAGGGGATTGAAGCTTATGGGGGATAAAGTAGGAATGTGCAATTGCAGGTTATGACCTCATTCATGATCTCATGGATTGGTAGAACAGACATGATGGGCTGAATGGTCTACATCTGCTCCTATGCCTTATGATCTAATGGTCTCCTTTACAACATTCCTCAAAACTTTCATCTTTGACAAAGCCTTTGGCCACCAGTTGTTTGGAAATACAAGATGTCCTTTCTTTTCCACTGTGTGATAAGGGTCGAAGTTTAATTCTTGAATCTTGGCTCCTACTTCTGCATCAAGCACCAATACTCCAATTTTAACTTCCCGTGTTGAAAATGGGAGCTCATTTAAAACTTCCCCTTTTCAGTAGCCTCAACATGGCACAGAACCTTATTGAGGCATCAGAGATCTCCCCAGCTGCGAAAGACCAACGCTGGTTATAGAATCCCTACAGTGTGGAAGCCAACCATTTGGCCCACCGACCCACTGAAGAGTATCCTACCCAGGACGTCCCCCCAACACTACTCTCTCCCCGTAACCCCCCCATTCCCCACCATCAATCTACCTAACCAGCATATCTTTGGACTGTGAGAGGGAACTGGAGCACCCAGAGCTCCACACAGACAGTCACCCAAGGCTGGAATTGAACCCAAGCCCCTGTAGCTGGAAGGCAGCAGTGCTAACCCACTGAGCCACCATACCTCTCCAATTTTCATCACAGCAGAAAGAAACTGTGTAATATGGGTATATTTTTAACAGCATTGATTGTAAAGTTAGGTTTTTGGTTTTTGAAAACCCAAGCCATAGAGAAAGAGATTCTTTAGTTTTAATTTGAGTATTGAGCAGTCCTATGAATCCTTGGATAAAGATGGGTGTATCAGTCAATGTTTCTGAGAAGGGGAGAATATGGTGAAGTAGATTGCCTTAGAGTGAAGAGTTCTTGGTTGTCACAGCCATGAAGTGTTGGGATAAAACCCTGAAGAGGTTATTTAAAGGGAAGTACATTTAAGCTCAGGTATAAAATTTCCAGAAAGAAGCTGATTGCAGTTCTAGTCTAAAGTCGTAAGGGATTTAAACCTATTGAGTGTTAGGTATTGGCATGCTGATGAGGGGAGAGGCAGTAGTGTTGTGTGGTAATGTCACTAACCTTGAAAACCAGGCTAACGTTCTGGCGACATACATTTTGCTGTTCCTGGCAGTGAAATTCAATAAACTGTGTACTTAAAGTTAACATAATGACAATCATGGAACAATTGTCTTAAAAACCCATCTGGTTTTTGTTGCTCCCGATGTGGTCTCCTTTATATTGGGGAGACTGGATGCCTTCTCGCAGAGTGCTTTCGGGAACATCTCCAGGACACCCGCACCAATCAACCTTCATTTCAACTCCCCCTCCCGCTCAGCCGAGGACATGCATGTCCTGGGCCTCCTCCATCGCCACTCCCTCACCACCCAGTGCCTGGAGGAAGAATGCCTCATCTTCCGCCTCGGAACACGTCAACCTCAGGGCATCAATGTAGACTTCACCAGTTTCCTCATTTCCCCTCCACCCACCTTACCCCAGTTCCACCCTTCCAGCTCAGTACTATCCTCATGACCTGTCCTACCTGCCAATCTTCCTTCCCACCTATCCACTCCACCCTCCTCTCTGACCTATCACCTTCATCCACCTATTGCACTCTTAGCTTCTTTCTCCCCAGCCCCACCCCCCCTCCCATTTATCTCTCCACCCTGGAGGCTTCCTGATGAAGGGCTTTTGCCCGCAATGTCAATTTTCCTGTTCCTCGGATACTGTGTGACCTGTTGTGTTTTCCAGCACCACTATAATCTTGACTCTGATCTCCAGCATCTGCAGTCTTCACCTTTGTCTAGGCAGTGAATACTGGCATAGTCAGCAATATTTATGAGCAACGCTTTTTACAGTGGATACTATACAAGGTGTGTTTTTTGTTTGTGTCTTTTGGCTACAATTAAAAAGCTGCTGATATTCTTTACAATGTATAAAGGAGTGTTTTAGGATCAATGGGTTTAAACTTTGAGTGCGTGTTTAAAAGTTTTTGTATTCATATTATAAATCATAGTATTAAAGTGTTATAGTTTGCTTGATTCTGTTTTATCTTCATTCCTTCAGATAATAAATGGATCATGAAATAAAATCTGCAATTGTGATTTTATGTTTCAACACCACTCATTTGTATGAAAAAGCTGCCCCTTAGATCCCTTTTAAATCTTTCCTCTTTCACCTTAAACCCATGCCTTCTAGTTTTGGACACCCTTACCATGGGAAAAAGACCTCATCCTTTCCCCTCATGAGTTTATAAACCTCCATAAGGTCACTTCTCAGCTGCTGATGCTCCAGGGAAAATAGCAATTTCTGTTTTTATTTCAGATTTAAAACTGACTTTTCTGAAATTAGGTCATCCCTCGTCATTCAGCTGAGGCCATCATTAGTTGACAGAACCATCTCTGCACCTTTTCCTCGGTTTCTGTCCTTCCAAAACATCATGCATTTTCCAAAATTCAACTCTCAATCTATGTTATTCTGTCACCGTGTCTCTGTAATAGCTACCATACCGTGGTTATTTATTCCTATCTGACAATCAATTCATCAGTTTATTTCAAATATTTGCAATACAGAATCTTTTGCTTTATTGTTTTATTACTTTTGTGTCCTCTGACTTTATCTGTTGGTTTACTTTGAGATTCCATACCCCTGATTCTCCGAGATAAGAAATTCCTGTCTTAAATGAGTGACAGTCTGACTTTGAGGTAATTCTCTCTGGTCCTCGACTGTCCCATGGGGGGAAACAACCGCTCCATATCTACCCTGTCAAGAATCTTTATGCTTTAATCAGGTATTCTCTCATTCTTCTAAACTCCACAGATCCAACCTGCTCAACCTCTCCTCATAAGACAGTCCCTCCTTACTTGGGATCAACACAGTGATGCTTCTCTGGACTGCTTCCAATGCTGGTATATCTTTCTTCAAAGAGTTAAAAATCACACAACACCAGGTTTTAGCCCAACAGGTTTATTTGGAAGCACTAGTGAAGGAGCAGCACTTCAAAAACTAGTGCTTTCAAATAAACCTGTTGGACTATAACCTGGTGTTGTGTGATTTTTAACTTTGTACATCCCCAGTCCAACCCCAGCATCTTCACATCATTTAGAATTAGAATCCATGCAGCGTGAGGCCCTTTGTCTCAACAAGCCCACACTGACCTTCCAAAGAGTATCTCACCCAGATCCATTCCCTTACCCTATCGCTCTACATTTCCATTGACTAATGCACCTAACCTACACATCCCACAACACTAGGGGCAATGCCGATTCCACCCTAACCTGCACATCTTTGGACTGCATTAAGAAGCCCACACAGATATGGGGAGAATGTACAAACTCCACACGGACAGTCGCCCAAGACTGGAATTGAACCCGGGTCCCTGGTGCTGTGAGGCAGCAGTGCTAACCACTGAGCCACCGTGCTGCCCATCTGAAGTCATGATGCCGATTTCTTCAGATAAGGGGATAGAAACTAACTAAGGAAAAATATATTAGTGTCCTGTTGGCATTTATCCAACAACCCTATTGAAGCATGTGACAGAATCCCTACAGGGTTGAAGTAGGCCATTGGCCCATCATGACCTTGTGACGAGCCTCCCATGCAGACCCATCCCCCCACCCCTTACATTATCCCTGCATTTCACTCGGCTAGTTCATCCAGGCTGCATTTTAAAATTAGCTTTATTGTCACTTACTGACATCCTTGGACTGCAGGAGGTACCCCACACAGCCACAGGGAGAATGCACAAACTCCAGTCACCTGAGGGTGGAATCAAACTGTGAGGCAGCAGTGTTGGCAACTGAGCCACCCCGGCATCGTTTGGCTGATATTTCATTGCTATTTTGGGGTCTTACTGGCTGTAAGATGACTATGACACTTTCCGCAGTACAGCGAGGTCTACTGGTGAAGAATACCTCATTGGCTGCTCTGGGACACCTTAAGGTCATGAAAAGTGCTACAGAAATGCAAGTTGTCCTCTATTGTTCAGTCCAGTCCAAAATATGGTGAAGCACCAATATTAGATTAGATTACTTACAGTGTGGAAACTGGCCCTTCGGCCCAACAAGTCCACACCGACCCGCCAAAGCGCAACCCACCCATACCCCTACATTTACCCCTTACCTAACACTACAGGCAATTTAGCATGGCCAATTCACCTGACCCGCACATCTTTGGACTGTGGGAGGAAACCGGAGCACCCGGAGGAAACCCACGCAGACACGGGGAGAACGTGCAAACTCCACACAGTCAGTCGCCTGAGTCGGGAATTGAACCCAGGTCTCAGGCGCTGTGAGGCAGCAGTGCTAACCACTGTGCCACCGTGCCGCCCACAAAAACCTGATGATCAAATTTGCGGGTGGACGGGGAAATAGGAACGGAACATTTTGACTTCTCAAGAGAAAAAAATGTGAGAGAAAGCTTTCAGTAACATTGCTAATGTTTTAATCAGTGGCGCTGTTAGCGGTTCTGATGAACAGGCCTTAGGGGTGGAATCTTCCAGCTGGCCAGGGTCAGAGCAGTCAATCCCTGTCAGAACAAAGTGGCCCCAGTGCTTTAGGTTAAAGTGGAGGCTTGGGCCTGACAGCGTGTCAATAGAAAGCTATTTACGGCTGCACAGGGAAAAAAATCGACCCCAGGTAACAGGCAATTTCTCCACTTGGCTGGAGAGATGGAAACTGGCTGGCAGTGCTGTGCAGCATCATTATATGTCATTGCTTTCCCTAAGCAATCCTGTCAACATCAGCCATTTACAGAAAGGATACAATATTTGTTTTTGTTTGTTTTAAGAAAAGGACTATCTATCTCACTTCTCTCCGTCAGTAACTGCGGCCAATTCTCAGCTAATTTCACCACCATCCTAACGCTATTATCACAGCAGATAGCAAAGTTAATTTGCTTCTGCCTATTCCTATAGTCTCTATTTTAAGCTCAGCAGTGTTACACCTCACTGAAAATCAAATCCTGCTATTCCCAGAGTCATCACAAAAAGTAAAAGATTTCGCAAAGTTTCACAACTTAACTAATTGTCATATCCAAGTAGATTGGAAATACAAAACAGGTGTGTGAATTAAAACTAAAGTTGTTATTTATCACAAGTTATCGAACTATAGCTACAGTGAAAAACTGTCAAAATATAATATTGCAAATCAAAACTTGAATTCCCTTACAAACAGAGAGGATTAAATAGACTCTGGACAGAGGGGGAAGATTAGAAAAAAAGTTCAGTGGTATTTGGTCCATTTTCTATTGTGACGAGATTCATGACTTTTTCTTGCATTTTGCTTCAACCATCTTTCTCCAGTTTCTTCCACTGGTTGATGAGAGACACAGGGTGATTGGGGGTTTCCTTTTGAAAGATTTCCAACTTATCAGTCAAAATTAATGGCTTGTAGCAGCTGTTGTAGGAAAGACAAACTGGTTTTCTTCAGGATTCGTGACTTTTAACTGCAGAGAACAGAACGACCACTGCTAAGCCAGGGAAGAGTACTTCTCTTTATTGGTCAGCAACTTGTTCCCAGCTCTAAGCTATTCTCTGTACCTGAGAGCTAATCTCATGACAATAAGGTGTCTGTCATCAATAACTGGTCACCAGTCCTTAGACCAATCTATTTCTTGATGCCAGCAAAAGCTGAATCTGTATACTTCTTCGGCACCATATTTTCTGCAACTCAACTTCATTTTTTGTTTGTTCAAGCAGTTATTTACCCAATAATTGCAATAAGTACCCGCTTTTGAAACACACAGCCATAATTTCAAAATCTAGTTTTAAAACAGGTCTTTCTCATTTCAGTGCTGAAAATGTGTTGCTGGTTAAAGCACAGCAGGTTAGGCAGCATCCAAGGAACAGGAAATTTGACTTTTCGGGCCAGAGCCCTTCATCAGGAATGAGGAGAGGGTGCCAGGCAGGCTCAGATAAAAGGTAGGGAGGAGGGACTTGGGGGAGGGGTGATGGAGATGTGATAGGTGGAAGGAGGTCAAGGTGAGAGTGATAGGCGGGAGAGGGGGTGGGGGCGGAGAGGTCAGGAAGAGGATTGCAGGTTAGGAGGGCAGTGCTGAGTCCAAGGGAATCGACTGAGACAAGGTGGGGGGAGGGGAAATGAGGAAACTGGAGAAATCCGAGTTCATCCCTTGTGGCTGGAGGGTTCCCAGGCAGAAGATGAGGCGCTCTTCCTCCAACCGTCGTGTTATTATGTTCTGGCGGTGGAGGAGTCCAAGGACCTGCATGTCTTCGGTGGAGTGGGAGGGGGAGTTAAAGTTGGGGGGTTGGGTTGGTTGGTTCGGGCGTCCCAGGGGTGTTCCCTGAAGCGTTCTGCAAGTAGGCGGCCTGTTTCCTCAAAATAGAGGAGGCCACATCGGGTGCAGCGGATGCAATAGATGATGTGTGTGGAGGTGCAGGTGAATTTGTGGCAGATATGGAAGGATCCCTTGGGGCCTTGGAGGGAAGTAAGGGAGGAGGTGTGGGCGGAAATGACGGCGGATGATACGCTGTATACGGAGGTTGGTGGGGTGGTAGGTGAGAACCAGTGGGGTTCTGTCTTGGTGGCGGTTGGAGGGGCGGGGCTCAAGGGCGGAGGAGCGGGAAGTGGAGGAGATGCGGTGGAGGGCATCGTCAATCATGTCTGGGGGGAATCTGTGGTCCTTGAAGAAGGAGGCCATCTCGGCTGTACGGTAATGGAACTGGTCCTCCTTGGAGCAGATGCGGCGGAGACGAAGGAATTGGGAATATGGGATGGAGTTTTTACAGGGGGCAGGGTGGGAGGAGGTGTAGTCCAGGTAGCTGTGGGAGTCAGTCGGTTTATAGAAGATGTCCCCGCCCGTCCAACCGCCACCAAGACAGAACCCCACTGGTTCTCACCTACCACCCCACCAACCTCCGTATACAGCGTATCATCCGCAGTCATTTCCGCCAACTCCAAACGGACCCCACCACCAGGGATATATTTCCCTCCCCTCCCCTATCAGCGTTCCGCAAAGACCACTCCCTTCGTGACTCCCTCGTCAGGTCCACACCCCCCACCAACCCAACCTCCACTCCCGGCACCTTCCCCTGCAACCGCAGGAAATGCAAAACTTGCGCCCACACCTCCTCCCTTACTTCCCTCCAAGGCCCCAAGGGATCCTTCCATATCCGCCACAAATTCACCTGCACCTCCACACACATCATCTATTGTATCCGCTGCACCCGATGTGGCCTCCTCTATATTGGGGAAACAGGCCGCCTACTTGCAGAACCGTTCAGGGAACACCTCTGGGACGCCCGAACCAACCAACCGAACCACCCCGTGGCTCAACACTTTAACTCTCCCTCCCACTCCACCGAAGACATGCAGGTCCTTGGACTCCTCCATCGCCAGAACATAACAACACGACGGTTGGAGGAAAAGCGCCTCATCTTCCGCCTGGGAACCCTCCAGCCACAAGGGATGAACTCGGATTTCTCCAGTTTCCTCATTTCCCCTCCCCCCACCTTGTCTCAGTCGATTCCCTTGGACTCAGCACCGCCCTCCTAACCTGCAATCCTCTTCCTGACCTCTCCGCCCCCACCCCACACCGACCTATCACCCTCACCTTGACCTCCTTCCACCTATCACATCTCCATCGCCCCTCCCCCAAGTCCCTCCTCCCTACCTTTTATCTGAGCCTGCCTGGCACCCTCTCCTCATTCCTGATGAAGGGCTCTGGCCCGAAACGTCGAATTTCCTGTTCCTTGGATGCTGCCTAACCTGCTGTGCTTTAACCAGCAACACATTTTCAGCTCTGATCTCCAGCATCTGCAGACCTCACTTTTTACTTTCTCATTTCAGTCCATGGTTTAAGAGAAATACAAAATAAAATGGCATGGACCGTGCTGCAGCATCTCTATAAAGCCAGATCACAGAGAGATTCCTCTTTGCATAAACCTCCCAGTGTAAATTCCCAAACTGAGCACTGGGCGTCTAATTGATGGCTGCAAATGTGTTGCTGGTCAAAGCACAGCAGGCCAGGCAGCATCTCAGGAATAGAGAATGTTGCCTGGAATGGTAGGAAAATCTTATGAGGAAAGGCTGAGGCACTTGGGGCTGTTCTCATTGGAGAAGAGAAGGTTTAGGGGAGATCTGATAGAAGTGTATAAGATGATTAGGGGTTTAGATAGGGTAGATACTAAGAACCTTTTACCGCTAATGGAGTCAGGTGTTACTAGGGGACATAGCTTTAAATTAAGGGGTGGTAGGTATAGGACAGATGTTAGGGGTAGATTCTTCACACAGCGGGTTGTGAGTTCATGGAATGCCCTGCCCGTATCAGTGGTGAACTCTCCTTCTTTATGGTCATTTAAGCGGGCATTGGATAGGCATTTGGAAGTTATTGGGCTAGTATAGGTTAGGTAGGATTCGGTCGGCGCAACATCGAGGGCCGAAGGGCCTGTACTGCGCTGTATCCTTCTATGTTCTATGTTCTATGTTCTAATTCGACGTTTCGAGCATAAGCCCTTCATCAGGATGCTGCCTGGCCTGCTGTGCTTTGACCAGCAACACATTTGCAGCTGTGATCTCCAGCATCTGCAGACCTCATTTTTTACATCTAATTGATGGAGCAAACTCAATTTCCCGATTTTCAGGAAAATTATTTCTCCAAATGATTACATCAATTCTCAATGTTTGGTGTTAACCGTAAGTGTGAGGTGAGGCGAAGGAGGGCAAGAATGGTTGCCCAGCTACAATTTACAAACAAAAAGAGACCTTTGAGTTCCACCATCATTCAATCAGACAATATCCAATCTATTTTGATATACTTAGCTATACCTCACATCCTTTAATGTGTTCGCTTGACAGAAATGTACTGATTACATATTATAAACAATTGCTATAACATTATCGAGGATGAAGGTGTCATAGAATCCTGACAATGTGGAAGCAGGCTATTTGGCCCATTAAGCCCACACTGACCCTTTGAAGAGCATCCTACCCAGATTCAACCCCTACCCAATCCCTGTAGCCTTGCTTTTCCTGTGGCTAATTCATCTAGCCTGCACACCCCTGAATACTATGGGCAATTTAGCATGGCCAATTCACCCTAATCTGCACATGTTTGGACTGTAGGAGGAAATCGGAGCACCTGGAGGAAACCCACGCAGGCACAGGAAGAATGTGTAAACTCCACACAGTCGCCCAAGGCTGGAATCAACATGGGACCCTAGTATTACGAGGCAGCAGTGCTAACCACTGAGCTCAAGGTATTATGGTGGTAATGTTATTACACTAGTAATCCTGAGGCACGGAGGGGAATGAGTGTATAATTCCATCCCTGCAACTGGTCTGGGTGATAAAGTTAGTCATCAGGGTGGTGATGGTGACCGCTGTTCGAAAGATCTATCTGTCTATTATAGGGTGGCACAGTGGCTCACTGGTTGGCACACTGCTGCCTCATAGTGCCAGGGACCCAGTTTTGCTTCCAGCCTTGGATGACTGTCTGTGTGGAGTTTCTCCCTGTGTCAGCGTGAGTTTTCTCCGGGTGCTCCGGTTTCCTCCCACAGTCCAGAGATGCGCAGGTTAGGTGAATTGGCCATGCTAAATTGCCCACAGTATTCAGGGATATATAGGTTAGGTGCTTTAGTCAGGGGTAAATGTAGAGGGGTAGGGGAATGGGTCTGGGTAAGATACCCTTCGGAGTGTCAGTGTGGACTTGTTGGACCAAATGTCCTGTTTCCATGCTGTGGGGAATCTATGATTCTACGAATTACTCTCCAAAGATGAGTGTCCGGCCTACACGTGACTCCAGACTGACAGCAATGTAGCTGACCATTGACATGGTCCAGCGAGCCACACCATTCAGGGGCAATTAGGGCTGACCAGCAAATGCTGATGAAATGATGCTGACATCCCATACTATAATACAGGAATAGAAATAACTTTGTGGACATGTGTTTGAAAATGTCTAACCCAGTGCGTGTGTGGAAATGTTTCCTAATTTCAGTTGAAAAAAATTAGCTCCAATGTTTACATTATTTACCCAAGTTCAGACCCCCAACCAACAGGGATTAGTCATAAAGTCATACAACACAGAAACAGACCCTTTGGTTGAACCAGTCCATGCTGACTACGTTCCCAAACTAAACTAGCTCCACCTGCTTGTGATTGGCCCATATCCTTCCAAACCTTTTGTATTCATGTATTATCCAAATGTCTATTAAAAACAGGAATAGATCTCCCTGCCTCTACTCACCTTGTTTGCGTGTGGTTGGAGCCAATACAATAAGGAAATAGCAGTGTATAATCTCTTGTTTATTTTTCTCTAGACCCCTCCCTATTCCCTCCCTTTGAAAGTTGGGTACCCTGGCAGTGGCCATAGAAACAAAGAGACATAAAAGATAGAAAATAGGGGCAGGAGTAGGTCATTTGGCCCTTCTAGCCTACCCCACCATTCAATATGATCATGGCTGATCATGCAATCTCAGTATCCCATTCCCACCCTCTCCCCATCCCCCTTCATCCCTTTAGGCATAAGGGCCAGGTCCGGCTCCCTCTTGAATGTATCTAATAAACTGGCTCCAACAGCTTCCTGTGGGAGAGAATTCCACAGGTTCACAGCTCTCTGCTTTAAGAAATTTTTCCTCATCTCAGTCCAGAATGACTTACTTCTTATTTTTAAACTGAGATCCCTTGTTTTGGATT
The DNA here is from genome assembly GCF_020745735.1 of Hemiscyllium ocellatum. NCBI lineage: Eukaryota > Metazoa > Chordata > Chondrichthyes > Orectolobiformes > Hemiscylliidae > Hemiscyllium > Hemiscyllium ocellatum. Next base: position 8,078,487 of record NC_083414.1, read on the forward strand.
TCCCCAGTATCAGGAACATTCTTCCCACAGCCAGCCCGTCCAGTCCCATCAGAATTTTATATGTTTCTATAAGATCCCCCCCCTCATCCTTCTGAATTCCAGTGAATTCAAGCCCAGTCGATCCAGTCTTTCCTCATAGGTCAGTCCTGCCATCCCGGGAATCTGTCTGGTGAACCTTCACTGGATTCCCTCAGGAGCACGAATGTCCTTCCTCAGACTAGGAGACCAAAACTACACAGAATACTCAAGGTGTGGCCTCACCAAGGCCCTGTATAACTGCACCAAGGCATCTTTACTCTGACAATCAAATCCTCTCTCTATGAAAAGCCAGCATGCCATTAGCATTCTTCACCACTGTCCCCTCTTTCTGGGTGTTTTGCCAATGGTGGCGAAGGTGGGGAGCTACCTGCATTAGAGACCTGTGACCACTAAAGAACCTCCTTCTTCTGCCTGCTGGGATTTCTCCCAGTGTGGAGTGACCCACGCTGGGTGTCCAGCTGCTTGCTGAGAGTTTGCGCCTGTTTGGGCACCATGTACCATCTGAGGTATTGCCCAAGGTTCCCAAGCCTTGCCATATTAGCTTCCAAACTGTAATCATGACTTACCAGCCAGCCCCCAGCAAGACCCCAGGCCTCCATTATCATGGGCTCCTGGAGGCTATTCTTCTTCTGGACTTGCTGTAATCCCAGCAATGGCCACTTCTCCTGTTGGCGCTGCTGAGGCATGCACAATGTCAGCCATATGATTGGCCAGCAGCTGTCCAGGCAGGAGGGGCAGGCTGATGCAAAGTACTCCTTTCCCTGATGTTCTCTGAGATCAAGATAGATTCTTGATCAGAGGATCAAAGGTTATTGGGAAAGGGCAGGACAGTTTACATGAGGATTATGGGATCAACCATCTTGAGGACCTACTCCTGTTCATGGTCTTTATGGTCTTACAGTTCAAGGGAAATAAAGGCCCATCCAACTGTGGGAAAGTATTGCATCTATCAAGTCATGGAGTCATACAGCTTAGAAAGGAACCCTTCAGTCCAACTCATCCACACTGGCCAGATATTCCAATCTGACCTAGTCCCATTTGCCAGCACTTGGCCCACATCCCTCTAAACCCTTCCTATTCATATACCCATCCAGCTACCTTTTAAATGTTGGAATTGTACCAGCCTCCATCACTTCCTCTGGCAGCTCATTCCATACATGTACCACCCTCTGTGTGAAAAAGTTGCCCCTTTTAAATCTTTCCCTCTCACCCTAAACCTATGCCCTCTAGTTCAGGACTCCCCTTGTTTATTTACCCCCTCCACGCCCCTCATGATTTTAAATACCTCTATAAGGTCACCTCTCAGCCATTGATGCTCTTGTTATGGCTTTGGCTCAGGAGGTTGGAATAAAAAGTGGTGAGCACCCTGCACCAAGCGCTGCCTGTTGGCCATAGAGCATTGGGATTTAGTTATTGCCTTGACTGTTCACTCAGGTGGTTGTGTGTGTGTGTAAATACCATCTGGTAGCAGCAATGGGGAAAGCCCCACAATGACAGGATCCTACTGAGACCCAGCTCATAGTCCTCTCCAAACATTTTGAAAGATATTTCAGAACAAAAACCCACCATTTGTAAGGAAATATCTTTCTTAAAAGTCAGATGCAAACTTGACATTTCCAGATGTGTTGCCAGACTGAGAAGGGGCATTTAAGCTTCAAATCCCTCTGTGTCTCCCTTCTCCAGCATGAACTGTCATTGGTGAGACCCCTAAGTACATATAGAGGCCACACAGCCCATTGAATTTGGACCGTCCTCCACAGAGCACCCCACCCTATCTCGTAGCCCTACATTTATCAGTGTTAACTCACCGCACCTGAACACTGTGGGCAATTTAGCATGGCCAATCTACTTAACCTTCACATCTTTGGACTGTGGGAAGAAACTAGAGCACCTGGAGGAATATGCAAACTCCACTGAGGCAGTCACCCAATGGTGGAATTGAACTCTGGTTCCTGGTGCTGAGAGGGAGTAGGGCTAACAACTCAGCCACCATCTTTGCTGCTAGTGCTCTGACAGAACCAATTCCGGCAGAGCTTGCATGGATAGGGTGAATAGAACTTTTTCCCTGGGGTAGGGGAGTCCAGAACTAGAGGGCATAGGTTTAAGGTGAGAGGGGAAACATTTAAAAGGATCTAAGGGGCAACTTTTTCACACAGAGAGTGGTGTATGGAATGAGCAGCCAGAGGAAGTGGTGGAGGCTGGTACAATTATAGCATTTAAAAGGCATCTGGATGGGTACATGAATAGGAAGGGTTTAGAGGAATGTGGGCCAAATGCTGGCAAATGGGACTGGATTAATTTAGGATATCTGGTCATCATGGACCAGTTGGATCGTGGGGTCTGTTTTGGTGTTGCACAGCTCTGAATAGCCACAAACCAACTCCAAGTGTCGTTAAAAGGGCAACCTTTCCATTAGACAGAGTGTCCCACAGAGCACAGTTCCAGTGAAATTTTGGCCCTCGCTGTCCCTCAGCAATGCTGCAGCCTGCCCATGTCCTTGTGCACATTTCACCGTCTGGGCAGAAGACTCACATTAAATACCATGCCTTAGTATTGTTGCTGCAGAGTAGAGATAACGAGAAACCATTTGTAGCAAAAATATATTCGATCTCCCTGAGCTGCCAGGTGGATTTTTTAATTTTTTTAGAAAAGATAGGAAGCAAAATACTTTGTCATCATCCCCATTACATACATCTCTAACACTCCTTCAGGTAAAAGCTTAAGGCTCTTTGAAACAGAACATCCCAAAACACTCCTCCAACATTTTGTCCTTTGTACAATTTTACTGAGGCACGTCAGTGGAGTACTGACAGCGATCGATATGATATGTGCTCAATATATTTGGATTACAAGCCTGTTCCATTATTGTAAAGCTGTTTCTGTGCACTCTAGATGGGTTAACCCCCCTGGTTACTTCAGCAGGTTAATCAATATCACCCAATCATATCAAATTCTTACTGGGGAAGACTAATTCCTCCATGGCCTCACCCCTTCCCTATCTCAATGACCTTCTAAAAGTCTGCTCACCTCAGCAACCTCTACACACCTCCAGTTCAACTCATTTTCCTACACTCCATTATGGCATTAGCTGATTCAACCCTGAATTCTAGAATCCCCCTTTTGCTCTTGGGAGAGTATAGGACCACAGGGCCAAGGGTTGGGATTACAGGAGGTCCAACTGAAAAAGGGAGTCCGGGAGGCCATGACGTGGGTCTGCAGTTTCTCTGGGGCTAGGCTGGTAAATCATGGCAAGGACTCACCCATTTAAGACAGGGATGAGCAGGAATTTCTTCTCTCAGAGGGGACTAACTCTGTGGAATTCCTTACCCTAGAGGGCTATTAGGGCTGGGTCATTAAGCATACTCAAGGCTGAGATATTTACTCAGTAAGGAAGTCAAGGGTTATGGGCAACAGGCAGGGAAGTAGAGTTGAGGATAGTGGGATCAGCCACAATCTCATTGAATGAAGGAGCAGACTCAATGGGCTGAACAGCTCAAATCTGCTCCTACCTCTTCTGATCTTCGGGGTGTCATTGATACACCTGGAATGGCTGCTTAACCCTGGTTGACCGTTAACTGCCCTCTGTAATGGCCTGGAAAGCCAACCAAGGGCAATTAGGGATAGGCAACAAACAATGGCCTTACCGGAAAAGTCCCACAGCATGTAAGAGAATTTCTAAAATATTAAAGTCAACCAGGTTGTTATGGGTCTGGAGTCATGCGCAGGCCAGACCAGGTGAGGAAGGCAGATTTCCTTCCCTGAAGGGGCATGAGAAACCCAGCTGAGGTTTTAGAATAATCCAGGCTAGTTGTCATGGGCACCATCTACAGGACTTGTTTTAGATTCCAGATTTGTTCAATGCCTTGACAGTCTATGAGCTGCCCAGTGGGACTTGAAGATTGGCTGAACCATGGATGATTGGTGCAGTGACGTTACTGCTACAATGTCAACTTACCCATCTCTGAAATGATCAATGATCCCTTAGCTTAAGGCTTCACCCATCTCTGAGAATATTCCCTCTGAGAATACTCCTTCTGAGAATACTCCTTCTGAGAATCCTCCCTCTGAGAATACTCCCCCTGAGAATAATCCCCTGAGAACACTCTTCCTGCGAATTCTCTCTCTGAAAATACTCCCCCCGAGAATACTCCCCCTGGGAATACGCCCACCGAGAATACTCCCTTTGAGAATACTCCCTCTGAGAATACTCCCTCAGAAAACACACCCCCTGGGAATGCTCCCTCTGAGAATATTCCCTCTGAGAATACTCCTTCTGAGAATACACCCCCTCAGAATACTCCCCTTGAGAATACTGCCTCTGAAAACATTCCTCCTGAGAATGCTCCCTCTGAGAATACTTCCCTGAGAATACTCCCCCGAGAATACTCCCCCGAGAATACTCCCCCTGAGAATACTCCTTCTGCGAATACTCCCCCTGAGAATACTCCCTCTGAAAACACTCCCCTTGAGAGTGCTCCCTCTGAGAATATTTCCCCTGAGAATACTCTCCCTGAGAATACTCTTCCTGAGCGTATTCCCCCTGAGAATACTCTCCCTGAGAATACTCCTTCTGCGAATACTCCTCCTGAGAATGCTCTCCCTGAGAATACTCCCTCTGAGAGTACTCCTACTGAGAATACTCCCCCTGGGAAAACTCTTCCTGAGAATACTCCATCTGAGAATACTCTTCCTTGGAATACTCTCCCTGAGAATACTCTTCCTGAGCGTATTCCCCCTGAGAATACTCTCCCTGAGAATACTCCTTCTGCGAATACTCCTCCTGAGAATGCTCTCCCTGAGAATACTCCCTCTGAGAGTACTCCTACTGAGAATACTCCCCCTGGGAAAACTCTTCCTGAGAATACTCCATCTGAGAATACTCTTCCTGGGAATACTCCCCTGAGAATACTCTCTTGGGAATAGTCCCTCAAGAATACTCCCGCTGAGAATACCATCCCTGACAATCCTCTCCCTGAGAATACTTTCTCTGTACTTTGCTGGAACACCAGGTGAGGTGGTAGGTGGTGAGGTGTACATCTATCTTTTTGTGGGCACTTCTTAAACTCTCGCCAATTAGCATTCAACATGCTGCAGGATGTGGTACTCTGTCAACCCAACCCAGCAACAGTGAAGCGATTGGAGGCCATTTGAACTTCCACCCATCTGACAAATGATTACCCATTAACTTATCATGTGGAACTAGCTCAAGTGGTAGCAAGAGGTGGTGGGATTGATGCCTATATACTCCAAAACGTTTCAGGTGGCACAGTTGCCTCACAGGGACCTGGGTTCGATTCCAGCCTTGGGTGACTGTCTGTGTGCAGTTTGCACATTCTCCTTGTGTCTATGTGGGGTTTCCTCTGGGTGCTCCAGTTCCCTCCCATAGTCTAAAGATGTACAAGTTAAGGTGGATTGGCCATGTTAAATTGCCCTGAAGTGTCCAGGATATGCGAACTAGTGGATTAGCCATGGGAAATGCCAGGTTATGGGGTTAGGGTGGAATACTCTTTGGAGGATTGATACAGCCTCGATGGGCTGAATAGCCTTGATCTGCACTGTAGGGATTCTATGATTTAAAGCTCTGAGTGAGGAAGACTGCTCGTTTTGAGATGGCATTAGCAGGGCGACAAGTCAGACATGTCAACTTAGCCTCCCTGTTACTACTGTCTTACCTGCAAATTATTAACCCACCTCATTGATCTCCCAGTAACTGTTGTAAGACTGGTACATGTGTCTTAAACAGAATAATCCAGCAGTGGGCTCGAACATTAGAATTGGGTTTGGATCCATGGATTTCTTATTCAGATGATTCAGGAGGAAAACATAGGCACTTTGTTGTTTAGAAATGTAATACGTTCCTCTTTTGTGCTTCTGTTTGATAGCACAGTACAGTATATTCAATCACAGAATCCCAACAGGGTGGAAGAAGGCCATTCAGCCCATCAGGTCCACATTGACCTTCCAAACAGTGTCCAACCCATCCCTGTAACCCAGCTTTTCCCACTTCAAATCAATCTAACCTGCGCACTATAGGTAATTTAGCACGGCCAATCCACCTTATCTGCACATCTTTGGACTGTGGGAGGAAACTGGAGCACCCAGAGGAAACCCACACAGACTGGGGGAGAATGTGCAAACTCCACACAGACAGTCACCCAAGGCTGGAATCGAACCCGAGCCCCTGGCGCTGTGAGGCAGCAGTGCTGACCACTGAGCCACCGTACCGCCTTTCATTGAGTCATTCAGTGTACTCAGAAGAAGTTAAAGGGGTGCGGGTGCCAGGACTGGGCAGGAGAACAAATACACATAAATGGTGCTCTCACCGCCTCCCCCCTACCCTTCCCCACAAAAAGCTTTCTCAACACAACCAGGTACCTTCCTAAAATAAAAGCAACTTACTGCAGATCGTGGGAATCTGAAATAAAAAGAAAACTCCGAGAATGTTGGAGAAACTCAGCAGGTCTGGCAGCATCTGCAGAGAGGGAGAAGCAGGGTTTTGTAGAATCACAGAAGGAGGACATTCAGCCCCTCATACCTGCACTAGCTCTTCAAGCACATACCAATACCCAGCACCAATCTCTTGCCTTCTCTCCCCTACTCTGGCACACCATTTCTATCCCAATAGCCATCCAATGTCTCAACTGGACCTACCTCCACCATATTTCCAGGCACTGCATTCCATGCCCTAACCTCTGTATGTAGAGGTTTTCTTAGCTGCCTTTTCACCTCATTTTGAATTGCATTCTTTTTCTTTTACACGTGGAATAGCTTCTCCCTACCGACTCTATGCAGTCCCTGCTCATGATTTTGAAAGCCACTATCACATCTCCTCTTAGCATTCATCTCTCTAAGGATGACAGTTCCAATCTCTTCACGCCGTTCTCATCAAAGAAATTTCCCATTCTTGCGAAGCGTTTCTGTACTCTGTCCAATGCAATCGCATCTCCCCTGCAACGTGGCGCCCTCAACTGTACACAATGCTCCCAGCTGAGATCTAACTGGGTGGCACGGTGGCAGTGGGTGGCACGGTGGTTAGCACTGCTGCCTCACAGCGCCAGAGACCCGGGTTCAATTCCTGCCTCTGGCGACTGACTGTGTGGAGTTTGCACGTTCTCCCCGTGTCTGCGTGGGTTTCCTCCGGGTGCTCCGGTTTCCTCCCACAGTCCAAAGATGTGCAGGTCAGGTGAATTGGCCACGCTAAATTGCCCCTAGTGTTAGGTGCAGGGGTAAATGTAGGGGAATGGGTCTGGGTGGGTGCACTGCAGTGGGTCGGTGTGGACTTGTTGGGCCGAAGGGCCTTTTCCACACTGTAAGTAACCTAATCTAACAAGTGTCCTATACAAGGTCAACATCACCTCCTTGCTCTTGTACTCTGTGGAGAAAGTGAGGACTGGAGATCAGAGTTAAGAGTGTGGTGCTGGAAAAGCACAGCAGGTCAGGCAGCATCTGAGGAGCAGGACAATCGACATTTACAGGCATAAGCCCTTCATCAGGGTGAAGGGTTTATGACTGAAACGTTGATTCTCCTGCTCTTCAGATGCTGTCTGACTTGCTGTGCTTTTCCAGCACTACACTCTCAACTCTTGAACTATATGCCCTAATTAATAATCATGAGGGGCATGGATAGGGTGGTTAGCCAAGGTCTTTTTCCCTGGGGTGGGGAAGTCTAAAACTAGAGGGCATAGGTTTAAGATGAGAGGGCAAAGAGGTAAAATGGACCTAAGGGGCAATGTTTTCATGCAGAGGGTGGTGTGTATATGGAATGAGCTGCCAGAGGAAGTGGCAGAAGTTGGTACAACTTCAACATTTAAAAGATACCTGAATGAGTATATGAATAGGAAGGGTTTGGAACATAAAACATAGAACATTATAGCTTAGTACAGGCAGTACGCCCCTCGATATTGTGTCAACCTGTGAAACCAATCCAAAGCCCAACTAACCTACACTATTCCATTTTCATTCATACGTTTATCCAATGACCATTTAAATGCCCTTAAAATTGGCAAGTCTACTACTGCTGCAGGCAGGGCATTCCACACCCCAACTACTCTCTGAGTAAAGAACCTACCTCTGACATCTGTCCTATATCTATCACCCCCTCAATTTAAACTCTGTCCCCTCCCATTAACCATCACCATCTGAGGAAAAAGGCTCTCACTGTCCACACTATCTAAACCTCTGGTTATCTTTGGTCTCAATTAAGGCACCTCTCAACCTTCTCCTCTCTAACAAAAACAGCCTCAAGTCTCTCAGCCTTTCCTCATAAGACCTTCCCTCCATACAAGACAATATCCTAGTAAATCTCTTCTGATCCCTTTCCAACACTTCCACATCCTTAGAAACGTTGGTAAGGGATGTGGGCCAAATGCTGGCAAATGGGACTGGAGTAGTTTAGAATATCTGGTCAGCATGGACCAGTTGGGCTGAAGAGTCTGTTTCCATGCTGTACGTCTGAATGACTTGAATAAAGATGAGAACACAACATGCTTTGCTAACTGTCCTCTCCTGCCCCTCCACCGACTTTGGAATTGTACCTCCTATTTTGTATTGTCTTTAATATTCTTCTGACCAAAGTGTATCACACTTCTCCGCATCCAACTACATCTGCTTCCTGTCCACCCACTCCATCGACTTGTCAATATCCTTTTGGAGTTCCACACTCATCCTCAGAGTTTCCCGTGAGAGTTAATGTTTCAAGTCTGATCTGACTCGTCTTCCGAACTCTGTTTCTCTCTCCACGGATTCTGCCAGGCCTGCTGAGTTTCTCCAGCAATTTCTGTGTTTTTATTCACATGCCTCCTGCTCTGAGAGGTTTGAACGAAAGCATTTGCTGTTTGTCTGACTCCATGATATCACACCAGCAGGGTGTCAGTGAGCTTAAGCCGATGGATCTCTGCAATATAACAAAATCTATACTTTCCTCAACTAAACACGCTGTGCCTTATATGGGGCTGACTTGTTGAAATTTTACTTCGCAAGAATATAGCAACATATTGGAAATACACCCTTGAATCACTGACTGAACTAATAAAAGTGTGCAGTTTTGGTCGCCATACTATAGGAAGGATGTGGAGGCACTGGAACGGGTGCAGAGGAGGTTTACCAGGATGTTGCCTGGTATGGTAGGAAGATCGTTTGAGGAAAGGCTGAGGCACTTGGGGCTGTTTTCATTGGAGAAAAGAAGGTTTAGGGATGACTTGATAGAGGTGTACAAGATGATTAGGGGTTTAGATAGGGTTGACCATGACCTTTTTTCCACATATGGAGTCAGCTATTACGAGGGGGCATAGCTTTAAATTAAGGGGTGGTAGGTATAGGACTGATGTTAGGGGTAGATTCTTTACTCAGCGAGTCATGAGTTCATGGAATGCCCTGCCAGTAACAGTGGTGTTCTCTCCCTCTTTATGGGCATTTACACGGGCATTGGATAGACATATGGAGGATAGTGGGCTAGTGTAGGTTAGGTGGGCTTGGATCGGTGCAACATTGAGGTCCAAAGGGCCTGTACTGCGCTGTATTTTTCTATGTTCTATGTTCTATGTTCTAAATGGGGGGCGGTGGGGAGGGATTGTTTTTATAGTCATGACTGACTATGTGTACATTGAAGAAGACTGTTACTTATTACATGGGACAATTGTATCACCCTGGGTTAATCTGGATCAGAAATCCCTGGGGTTTATGCCTAATGGGCAGCACAGTGGCTCAGTGTTCACAGTGCCAGGGTTCAATTCCAGCCTCGGGCGACTGTCTATGTAGAGTTTGCACATTCTCCCCATGTCTGCGTGGGTCTCCTCCCACAATCCAAAGATGTGCAGGTTAGGGTGGATTGGTCATGTGAAATTCCCCACAGTGTTTAGGGATGTGTAGGTTAGGTGCATTAGTCAGGGGTAACTATAGGGTAGGAGAATGGGTTTGTGTGGGTTACTCTTTGGAGGGTCAGTATGGAGTTGTTGGGCCAAATGGTCTGTTTCCACACTGTAGGGATTGCATGGTCTCTGTGAAGTGAGTTAGATCTGGCAACTCACAGAGAAGTTAAATGGGAGTCATGTATTGAGTGATGTCATCACAGGTTTGAATGGTCATTTTAGTCCACTTGACCTTGCTGTGATAATGGTTTAAATTGGACATATGCAGGACAACTCTGCTTGACCAGTACCTCATCCACCACCTGAAGCATTTACTCCCTCTGACACTGACATTCAATAGTAGCAATATGTTGTATATGACGGGGAAATTCACCAAACTCCTCAGACAGCATCTTCCGAACCCATGACCACTTTCATCTGGAAGGACCAGGGCAGCAGGTACTGTATATAGGAACACCATCCCCTGCAAGTTCCCCTCCAAGTCACCTGTCATCCTGACTTGGAAATATACTGTCATTCCTTCACTATTGCTGAGTCAAAACTGTGATTGCTTCTCAGAACACCTACACTCTGTCCTCAGAAAAGACCCTGAGTTTCCAGTTGCCTGCCACTTTAACACCCCACCCAGTTCCCTGGCCAACATCTCTGTCTCAGGCTTGCTGCAGTGCTCCAGCGAAACTCAGAGCAAGCTGGAAGGACAGCACTTCATTTTCAACCGGTTTGAAGCAGGTCAGACAGCAGCTGAGGAGCAGGAAGGTCAACAGCTCGGGCCGAAACCCTTCTTCAGAACTGCCACCTCATTTTCCGCTTGGGAATTCTACAGTTGTCTGAACAACAATTTTAGGGTTAGAGGCACCTCCTCCCCATGTCCCCAACCTTGTTATCGCATGGGCTGCTATGACATACAGAGTCGAGAGTGGGGTGCTGGAAAAGCTTAGCAGGTCAGGCTCTTGAAGGGCTTATGCCCGAAATGCCAATTCTCCTGCTCCTCAGATGCTGCCTGACCTGCTGTGCTTTTCCAGCACCACTCTCGACTCTGATCACTCCAACATTTGCTGTCCTCACTTTCTCCTAGTTGATATTACACGCAACCCATTGTTCACCACAATCAGTTCCCATTAGTAGCTATTCATTCTCCTAGCTAGTTTGCTATCCACTCCTTTGTCTGTCCAACTGTTCTCTCCCTTTGATTCTCTCTCTCCACCTACTCTTCACTCTTTACCCTCTACCCCCACCGTATCTTCTGCATAAAAACCAACATTTTCCTAACTACCGTCAGCTCTGAGGAAGGGTCACTGAATCCGAAGCATTAACACTGACTTCTCTCCTCAGATGCTGCCAGACCTGCTGAACTTTCTCAGCAGTTTCTGTTTCTGTCGCTGGGTCAAAATCCTGGATTTGCCTCTCTCACAACGCAGGGTGTGGTTTGAGAAGACAGCTCACCACTGAACCCCTCAAGGGCAACGAGGGATGGGTAATTAACGCCTCCCTTGCCATCGATGGCCAAATCCCTCATATGAATTTTTAAAAGTTTATTTTAAATTAGGAAATGGATCAGCGAGATATTGGTGAGGACACAGAATAAAATTAAAGCTGGTGGCATGACGGTGCGAGAGAGCATTTCAAGGCTGTGCCACACGCTGAGTCTAGTGAAAAATAGCATCTTTCTAAATGTGGCTATTTAAAAATAATGCACAGCCTTGTCACTGGGTCTTATTTAAAAATAACATTCTGTCATTAAGGTCATCGCACTCTGGAGACTGTGTGCTGATGTTTATTGTGATGTTATAGTTTGATGGTTTAAGAGTTGTTCCAAATAGATTTGTAGCATTGCTGTTAATTTGAATTTTGCAATGTGACTGAAAGAAATGTTACTGGAGCTGGTCAAACATTGAAACCAATATCTGAGAGGGGCAGAACCAGCCAATGTTAGCTGGTAATGATTTGCTGGTATGGAGAAAACACAAACCATTAAGGACCATTTGAAGGAAGATTTAAAAGCTCCTCTCAGTACGAGTTTAATTAGTTACTTGCAGTATATATTCTGCACTGTCTGGAAGTTTTCAGGAACATGTTGGAATTCAATACCATTGACTCGTCTACAATCACCCAGCAGTGTCAAGAGTTGGAAGCAATCTGATTCTTTTTAATGAGCTAGTGTAGTCAAAGATGATCATTTATTTAAGATGGGTTTGAGACCTACGCTGCAGGAAATGGAACAGGAACTCGCTGCGCAGTGCTGAGGGAGTGCTGTACTGCCAGAAGCATCATCCTGCAGCTAAGGCGGTGAGTAGATTCAATCAGCTGGAAATAAAGGAGAGATGGGGAGTTGTCCCCATCGCCACTGGTCCAGCCGTCATCCCACAATCCAGATTAAATAAAATAAACCATCTGGGCATCTATTTCACTGCTCTTGGAGAGATCTGGTATGAGCAAACTGACGTTTCTATGGTTAATTGATTGTAAATCACTTTGATAAATCCTGAGGTAACAAAGCACACTCCTAACTAGAATTATCGAGACATCACAGAAAGGGAGCAGTCTTTACGTTGGCCAATAAAGATCTATAGCCTTTAGCGTTTGGGCTCTCAAGCGCATTTTCTGAAAACTTGATGAGGCTTTCTGCTTCTGTCGTCCTATTTGCCAATGCATTGCAGACACTCTCCACCCTCTCAGTGAAAAATAATCCTTGCCAATTCTTGGGTAATCATCTGCCAATTTATTTCATTTACAGCTCCCTTGTTACTGGGTGGAGGGGAGGAGAGATTGTGTCTGCAGCTGTCAACACAGCTCCCTTTAGCTGTCGGATAGTTTAACTTTTTTAAGGGAAAGTCTAAACTTGCAGCTGAATTTTCATTGCACTGAAACAGGCCCTTTTCATAGAATCCTTACCGTCCATT